>NC_043759.1:3673856-3831356 GCF_902148845.1 Salarias fasciatus | reverse complement strand
GGGGGGTGCTGGAGCCTATCCCAGCTGACTCGGGTGAAGGCAGGGGACGCCCTGGACAGGTGGCCAGTCTGTCGCAGAGCTACATATACAGACACACAATCACTCTCACATTCACGCCTATGGGCAATTTAGAATAATCAATTAACCTCAGCATATTTTTGGACTGTGGGAGGAAGCCGGAATACCCGGAGAAAACCCAGGCATGCACAGGGAGAACATTCAAACTCCATGCAGAAAGATCCCAGGCCCACCTCGGGATTGAACCGGGACCTTCTTGCTGCAAGGCCAACCACTACGCCACTGTGCAGCCCCATACAGCTACAGAGTTCCAGTAATACAGTAATGCAAGTCACTGCGGTCACGTCAGCCGTCTCTCGTTTTGGGATGGTCAAGCCAGCCGCTCCAACATCTTAAGTGCGACACTTCGGTGAGTAGTGCGTCAAATGTGCTTTCATGAATTTTTTTTTAAATCATCTCACTCTTTCTATTTTAATTTTCTGATTGTGCAGAGGCAGGAATCTCATGTCTTATTTAAACATGATTTGCCTATGTAATTGAAGGCGTGGTTAGGGAGGGGTTGGGTACTCCAACATGTGTGCTCAATTCCGCGTTGATTGGGAAATACATGTGCTTGAATTCATGTGTGTGCACAGATTCATACATCTGGATTTTTTTTGTGCGAACAACATTTTCTGGATTTGATCGTACGCCATGTTTTAGTAGGACATCCATGTCTTTGTACATGAGGCCCCTGGGCAGTGAAGATGTTGGAGCGGCTGGCTTGACCATGCGAAAACGAGAGACGGCTGATGTGACCACAGTTGTAAGTCGGCGTGGCGCGTTTGTCACATAAGCCCATCAGTAGCATATCATTGGGCTTAGCTACTACAGTGTAATTTTAGTTTCTTGAGATTTATTTAATTAATATTCCTATTTTCAAATATGCTCGAGTTAACAGTAGGCCCCAGGCATTGCATATTTGTTAGAGAACTGTTGCTGCTGATAGGCTAAAGCGATTGAATAATCTACAGTACTCACCAAACATGCACTTGGAGAGAGCCAGCTCTCTGAAAGGGCGCTTCTGTTTGGATGGATCCTTGTTTTTTTTCCCAGCCCAGTTGATTTCAGAAGCTAGCTCATTTGTGAGGGTCCATGCCAGCATCCTCCGGATTTTGAGCTCCACAGTGGTCCCTCCAATTTTGGCAAGCAGTACAGTCTATCAGAACAAAAGGTATGTATTACACAAACAAGAAGTATAAAAAAAAACCCACGTGTCATTTTTGTGAAAGTGATTGTGTTGGCATTGTAATTCCTTTTTTTTCTTTAATGTGGAATCAATACGTTTGAGAGTAAATACAAATTCAAATAGGCCTAATTATTAATATAAAAATACTGTCATTATTGAACATATGTACATGTATTGTATTACTTTCATTGTTTTAATTGTGGATCACTTGAGTTTTCCATTACTTAAAATGTGGATATAAACCTACCATTGCTCCCTGGTTGTCCTCTGTTTGCAGAGCGGCCTCTGCTTGGTCTAGTGCCTCTAAATTGCACAATGGCAAGCCGAAGGGCACCCCCGGCTGAGGTCCCACTGGCACTACAGCCTGGCCACACCTGCAGGACTGGTGGAATTCTCGGAACTCCTGCCGCAGGTCCCTGACTTCTTTGGTCAGCTCACTTACAGCAGTAAGGAGTCTCCGCATCGCCACATCTGTTGAAAAACATGCACTATAAGTGTCCACCCCACTGAATTTAGAAATTTCAGTAATATGTAGAAATATTCTAATTTTTTTTTTTTTCCATCACCCTGTATTACAATTTAGTGGTTTGGAATCCCATTCATTTTAACTTTCTTATAAACAATCTAACAACAATTTAACTATTTGTATGTGTAATATAAGGTGAGAGAGAGAAATGCCAGTCATGTTTAGATGTAGGAAAATATGTAAAAGATCTGTTTCAGTATTCTCAGTTCTGCAGATCTGCTTTTTCTGCCAACATAACTACACCATACCCAGCTCACATAACAAATTTTGTTCCACAGTGTAAATGTAGTTGAGAAGAAACGCCCTCCAAGGACAGTATTTCACATTAACAATTCTGCTATCTCAGTTCAGTGGTGACATGAGTTGTGGTCCCACATGTTTGATCCCAAGTATGTCCTTAATTTTGCCTATAAACTAAAATATTTAGTTTATTTGCAATTTGTCAATTGAACTATTGAAAGTTGGCGGCTTATTGTTAGTGAAAAGCACAGAGGAAAGATGAAATAACATTGTTGCACTTGCCTTTTAAGGCCTGCTGTGCATTGTCCCTTGAATCCGCAACTAATATGAGGATAGAAAGCAGACCATTTGACAGGGTTTTTAGCACGTTTGAATTTTAAAATTTCCAAAATTGCAATATTTAAATGTTTCTTTTTAAAATATACCTGCAGAAGATGACTCCTGTGGGAGTTGCATTCCAGTTGGTGAGGCCAGCAAACTTTGGCTTTGGAACTCTTCCATGAAGGTGCCAGAGACAGAACTCTTCTGAAAGAGGTCCTCAGAGAGACAACCAAATTGGAGGGTCTCGTATGTTTTGGGGGAAGATGAGGCTAGATTTGATTGGATGGTTGGAGGTGAGGAGATGATACGAGATGATAATCAGATTCTTAATGCTCTGCCAAATCTTGCATTATACACACGTGCACACACACTCACACACGCACGCACATTTACCTGGATACAGAATTCTGGGGGCTTGTGGGAGTCTTTCCTGGGTTTCACCACTGTCAGATTCTGAATAATATCTGGGATTCGGCCTATAAGTCCAAAAAGGAGAAATCATTTTGATTATGTACACATACACACATATGGATGTGTACACACACACACACACACACACACACACACACACACACACACACACATATAAAGACACACGTATAAAGAGAGAGGAATTTCCTGAACAAACAAAAAACCTGACCCTTTAAATGATTTTTTTTTGGGACTACAAGTACTAGTCAAACTCCCCCTCGACCTATTCTACCAGGGTTTGGGCAACCATCAGGCATGCGGATAGATAGTGGTTGTTAGTAAACCAATTGTTTTCCAAATGGGCTATATTTTGCCTCAAACACACTTCTAATCTGGCTACACCCACGACTGTTTGTTTGGCATTTTCTTTGCTTTTTTAGTGAAAATTGATCTGCATGTTCCACATTTAGCATGTTTTGTGGAGTCATTCAGTTTAGAAAATCAAGTGGCTGTTTGTTTACAGAAAGGGTAATAAAGCTTAACCTGAACTGCACATTTACATTTATGCCACAGAGGTAACATGAAATATGTGAAAGGTTGAGCAAACCCCTCGACAAAAGTGAGGAAATTATACATTTAATTGTTAGGCATGGAAACCGAAGGCTTTGGCCCAAACATCAACAAAAATGATTCAATTAACACCTTTCTGTGGACAGAAGTGTCTGCTAGTACATCAATAAACTGTATTAACTTTAACAGATCGTATCACCTTCTTGCTCTTTTCAGCTGAGGAGTACACTCGTCTTCGGACTGAATGTCTGTTGTGTCACAGTCTCCGCTGAGATACCTGGACAGCCATTTGTTTGCCTCAGCATGGTCACCTACATTACAGTACAACATCCAGGTACAGTTAATGTCAAGAACAAAATAGTACATTCATATACTGTGTAGGCCCTGTAGTATTTTAATATTACTGACGACAATGTTTATAATGTAATATAATGTAATCAATATTTTTCATATCATTCAAACATGGACCTGTGTGCAGACGTCTGAGTCAAACCCACCATGGCTGCTGAGGACCTTCACAGGCTTATGAATCTGCCATCCAGGCCTTGGCTGCTCCCTGTTTCGGATGACTGAATGGAGCTTATTGGTGTCCTTGGGGTTGAGTGGGGGCCAGAACACCTCATCCCCATCAATCCAAATGCTTGGAATAATTTCTACAGCACCACTACTAAATTTAACTATGTACCATTGTTTGTTTGTCCTCTCACTCATCTTGAGGCAGACTATTGAACACACAAGCAAAAAAAAAGGGAACCGATTTCATTAATTATCAGACAGATCAAATGAAGTTTTTGGAAACTTCATGTCTTTATTAATTGGTATGGACAATTGGGACAGCAATAAATTGTGTTTTGTCAGGGTAAAGTATGTACTTTTTGACAATATGCTGAAGCTTTGCCACACTGACTGCCATGTTCAGCCCCCAAACTGTAAACACCCCAATCCTCTCAGAGGGAAACGGATACTGGGCGAAGGACTCTTTGTTGGTGAACTTTCGAAAGATGACAAAGGTCTCTTGAGCCTCTGGGATCCTGACAATGTTTTCAATAAGTACAATGTCGTCAAGAATCAGAAAACAGTTATCCCCAGACTTGGATGACAAAGTGAACTTCTCTGTTTGGAGCTTGCGGTATTGCTCTCCATGTCTAGTGCAAGATGTCAGTGGGCCATCATGGTGAGGATGTATGAATTTGTGTCCTGTCTTGACAGAGATTGTGGTCTGCACAGGTTTTTCTGAAAGCCTTTTAATCACTTGTTGTAGAGGCAAGTGAGGCTTGCGCAACAGGCGCTTCAGCTGACCCAAGTAATTCTCGTATGGAAAGGCTGATATGTTGTCTAATGGACCAAAGAGATGGTATTCTGCTGCCAAGTGTGTCAGCTGATGTACATTATATGTTATTTCATTTCTGCCATACAACTGCCCAAAGTGCCTCACAAATGAAATTAACAGTTCTTGAGCAAAATCAATTATCTGTTTAGATGACTGTGGAGACAAAAGTAGATGCATGGCCACTGAAAACAACATAAAATTGTTGTACATTGCAAGGGGAATTATGTCTCTCAGTACTACTGGGCCAGCATAAAGCATGAAGTACCGCAGCTCTGTTGCCTTCCACCGATCTATTTCCGACAGTTGCCTGGGTTTGCGAGAAAATTCAGCAGGTGTATAAGGTTTTAGTCTCATCAACTTTAGGGAAATATCTTCAATTGTTTTACTGGGCAGCCTAGTGGCGAGTGACCTGCCTTTAATCCAAATATACAGCAACTTCCTAGTTACCCCCAGACAGCATAGATGCATGTAGTCTAATGGGAACATTGTCACCATCTTCACCAGACCAGCAAGTGGGGGCAGTGTTTGACACAAGTGGTGGTCTTCATCAATCATAGAATTAAAGTCTGTGTCCGTTCTCAATTTGACATTTGTGTCTGGATAGGTCATTTTGTTGTGCCATTCACCAACTTGAAAACACTTGTCACATCCAGAGTAACCATTGTGGCTTTTAGTATTTTTTATGAAAGCCCGAGCTGGGGCATCGCACACAAATGAGCACACTTCAACCAGTATCTGCTTCCCATTGTGAACAACTCCATTTTTTAGAATGTCAGCAAGATCCTTAACAAATGGGCCCAGGAATTCAAAGACACTTTTTGGCTTGCTAAAGCCACAGAAGAGGCCGACAAGGAATGGGGATCTACTCAAATGTAGGTTAGTTGTTGCTAGGATAGGCCAGAACTGAACTTTGCTGCTTTTGAATAGTGGCAGACCATCAATGTTAAACTGGAGCTTAATTTTAGACAAACTATCAGGCAGCTTCAGAGACTTTAGTCTTGACATCAATCCTGTGGCTAGGCCAACATGATAATATTCTCCCCCCTCTATTTTTATTGTTTGTATTTCACCTTGTGTCCTTAAAATTGTGCGAGCATCTTTTGGCAACTCGGGATGAAATGCACGCAAAATGCTCAAGAGAGCAGTCAGTGCCACTAATGATACAGAAAATGTTGAGGCCCAGAATCTCAGGCTTGTGATTAAGACTTGTATTGTTGGGGGATCATCATCCACATGATCCACATCTTCATCATGTTGATGATGATCATGGTGATGAGTAAAATGATCAGTGTCATGATCATCATCACGTTCAAGATAATCATCATCACAATCCAGACGATCATCGTCATGATCAAGATGATCATCTTCTTGATAGTGATGATCATCTGGATCAAGATGATGCTTGGAATTTGATGTGCACTCAGGCGCAGCATCCAATGATGCATGGCTCTCACCCACTGTTGATCTCACAGCTCCTATAGCTGCCTGGCCCTTTGCTACTGGTGAAATTTTCACCTCAGTGTTGGCTTTTTCAAAGTCATTGAGTATCTCTGACTCACAAGCCTTTACCATAGACAAAACCCTGCGTCTCTTTGTCCACCGTGATTCCATTTTGCTTTTCGTTACCTTTTTTTTTGCTTTCTCTTGAAGTGAAGTTTGTTTTCTATTTTGATCTGTAAGAGAAAGGAAAAAGCAAACATTAGTGTTGCTAAACATTGCCAGAATGTGCACCTGTATTCAACCCCCCCCCAAAAAAAAACAATTTATGTTGGTGGAGGGTTGGGGGGGGGGGGGGGGGGGGGGTTGTCTGTTTTTCCAGATTTGCTCTCTTTTCACTCTTTCCACCTCCTTACCAACAGCCTCCAACGTCATCTGCCATGCCTGATCTACCTGAGCTCACCCTTGTCAATATTCTCTGTCTGTCTGAATGCTGGATGATTTGTTTAATTAAAAAAAAATTATAAACCTTTCAATTCTTTCATGATTCTTTTGAAATTGCAGTCACAGCATTCACACCCATATTCCACAGGAATTGCAACTTTCTATGTTAATGTTGGTCTAGATACAGGGTTACACATAATATTTTTTGTCTGGTTCTCAGGGGAGAACCTTGGGTTGTTGCTTGGTCCTCACATTTTTAAATATTTTTTTTTCCCACGCCTACCTACACGAAGAACAAAATAGAGGGACGTGTGGACAATGTTACATAGCCTGCTTTAATTTCAACTGAAAATGAAGAGAAGCAGTGCAACAGAATGTCTGAAACCTTGTAACTTTCAGAAAATATAATGGTGTTTAAAGCTCTGAAAAATAAAAGTGCTCGTACAATATCTGCTTTTTATCACTTAAACCAGCGGTTTTCAAAGTGTGAGGCGCGCCTCCCCTGGGGGGCGCCAGAGAGCTTCAGAAGACGCGCAGCAAGCTTTTAGTCAGTGTGCGGCTGCGGTACCTTGGCTCGGGAGTGTGGACGAAACAGAGCAGTCCAAGGAATAGATAGACAGGCATAGATCTGATAAAATTATGGATTATTATGGGACGTGCACGCGGAGGCGTGTCAAATTCTGGATTATTTGCTTCTTTCAAGACATGTTTTGGACAAAATGCTATACTTTCTAGCTTTGTCTGGATGCATACGTTTGGACTGTTTCAGTTTTTGCTGGAATATTTTCATCTATGATCAGTTATGAGCCTCCAAAGGTGAGTTGCGCTGTTTACTTTATTTGCTGTTTGTTGGACAAATGTGTTAATATTACCCGCTGTGGTAATCACATCTGAAAGTGGTTTATACCAACGGATTCATGAGAATTTAAGCTTTCTAACGATACATAGTGTGTCTGTGGAATTTGCAAAATGCATCTGCACATTTGATAGATGCATCTGGAGATGTTGACCAGCCGCGGGCGGGCCTGCTTGTTAAGAAGGGGTTTTTAACAGTGAGACCTTACATCAGGTAGTGACAGTGGCTACTCCACACACACCAACACACACGCGCACAAAAATAGCGAGCAAGATCAAGCAAAGATTTCGGACGGAGCCAGATATGCTAATGAACATGGAACAAGCTAAAGCCCCGGTCACACCGCCCGAACTTTGCAGGAGGGTCCCTGGAGCAGTGAAAAAAATCCATCACCGCTTGTAACCCTTCACCACCGTTTAACAGAAGTTGGCCTCCATTAAAGCAACGCCGTAAACGCTCGGCGGCCACCGCTGATGTTACACCCCCTCCAAAGGCTGCAACGATCAGCCAGACCATCATACATTTTTTAGTGTTTTTGCGCAGGAGCACAGCAGCAGGTTGTTTTTCTGTGATCTAATGTATTAGAAATTAACATAAATGAACAAAATATTAAGTCAAGAGGATCAGCAAACCTTTTAATGCCTCATGTCTGCTGTATTAATGCCTCAAATCAGGTTTTAAAATTTATTTGACTTTTTACAGTGCATTTGCGCAGCTGTCACCTCTCACACTCTGCGCACTCGTTTCCTTGATAAACACGCACACACACAACAACACACACACAACAGTTGTGTTATTAACCGTCAATAATAATCAAGAACATATTAAAATTTGTAAAATAAGTCTCCCTGGCTGCGCACCAGGACGGACACCCCCCCCCCCCCCCCCCCCCCCCCCCCACACACACACACACACACACACACACAGTCTGTCTGACCCTGTTCATTTGATTCTGGGACTGCAGGCTCGACAGGACAAAGGTATTTGTTCAGAAAATATGTTCGTTCTCAAATTAATTTTTGGAAACGAAAAACACTTGGTTTGCTGTACTTTGATGGAGGATATAATATTTTACCCGAATCTGTAACTGGCACATCTGGAGAAGCTGCAGTGCTCCAACTACTGTGTTCACTGTTGTGTAGAGATTTATTACATTAGTTTATTTTTTTTTCACACAATTTTATGTTATTATTATCTAGTGGTAAACTGACAGTAGCCTACAGTAATTCTCTATACCTGGAGGTGACACGTGAGCGCTTCATGCGCCGCTGTAGGTTCTGCTGGACTGTCCGACACGTCTCCGCCATCCGACTCCCCCTCACTGACCTCCATTGCTGAAGCTTCTGTTATGCCTCTTTTTATTGTCTTTTTTTTTTTTTTTGGGGGGGGGGGTTGATATTTTTGGCCGATTGTCTGCTGTCAGAGCTAGCTCCCTGTTCAGATGCGCGCACATGAACCAAAACATATCAATCGCAGAAAAAAAGCAACGCGAAGTGCGTCTTCTTTATCTTTTGGAGGTATAAATGCTTTGTAATATTATGTGTGTCATTGTTAGGACCTTATTTGCTTCAGAAACCTTATTTGCTTCAGAAAAACATACCAGACACATATTTAGGAAAAGTGGGGGGGGACGTTGCCGGGGCGGAAAATTCAACGCTCCTCACCGCTCGGAATATTTTGTGCAGCTCAAAACTTTCGGAGCGGTGGGAGGGCCCCTCCGGTAACATCAGCGGTGGCCGAGCGTACACGGCGTGGCTTTAACGGAGGCCAACTTCTGTTAAACGGTGGTGAACGGTGGTGAACGGTTACGAGCGGTGATTAATTTTTTTTCACCGCTCCAGGAACACTCCAGCAAAGTTCGGGCGGTGTGACCGGGCCCTTAGATCATCAGAACACCACAACTGATGATGGATTTAAGATAGCAGTGCTGGCAGCCACGGCCAGACTTCGCAGCGGGGCGATCAGCTGACCCGGTCCCGCTAACCATTCCGGCTGGTCCCGAATGGGGAGCGGGACAGGGTCCCCCGAATGCCCCGTTGCGAAGCCGTGCTCCCAACGGGCGGAGGGGGCAACCGACAGCTGCCGGTGGACTGTTACAGGCACAGAATCTCCATACTCCTACAGTTTGCCTCGAATCGCACAGTTTACAAATTAAATCGAAACTGGATCACAGATTTGTTACAATAACCTCGGCGTATGCATAGAAATTCCCAGATTTTTGACAATAGATGGAAGAATGTCTGCTTACCTGGGGCTTTGGCTTCAGTGTCCAGGCGATGATCTCCCAGGCAACAATACATCATCTATTTTTCGATCATATTTCCCGGGCAAGCTTATCGTTTCCTGGTCAACCATAAATCGATGGCTTTTCAATCAATGTATTTTTGAGGTCAACCATTCTTCAACTGTTTATCAACACTGGTGTCATCACAGGATCAACCAGATATAAATGCTAAATCAACCACAGTCGGCGATCATAATTCAACATTGTTTCCATGTCATAGTCATCAACATCAGGTTCCATCTATATTGCAATGATGATTCAATATTTATTTATTGTTGAAAAAACGATATAAACCAGTCTCACAGCTCAGATCAAATATCAACATTTATTCAATGTTGTCTTGCATGCAGTCTCCATGTCAACCATAAATCGATGGTTTTTCAATCAATGTATTTTTGAGGTCAACCATTCTTCAACTGTTTATCAACAGTGGTGTCATCACCAGATCAACCAGATATAAATGCTAAATCAACCACAGTCGGAGATCATAAATCAACGTTGTTTCCATGTCATAGTCATCAACATCAGGTTCCATCTATATTGCAATGATGATTCAATGTTTATTTATGGTTGAAAAATTGATATCAACCATTCTGATGGTTCTGATGAAATATCAACGTTTATTCAATGTCGTCTTGCTGTCTGGGGCTCTGGTGGTGGGCATTCCGTCTTTCCGTTTTTCAGAGACGTTTTTCACTCACCCTTCTATCAGTCTCTCTGAAGCGTCTCTCAGGACCACGGAAAGCTTTTCTCATAGCGTTAGCATTTGTAGTGTTTTTTCTGTGCTCTCCAATAAGAACGAGGCTCTGCTCCACCAGACCTCCTGGCGGCTTGGCAGTTGTTTGATGACTCTGCTGCGTTGATCACCATCAGTTTAAAGTTGGTATCATAACTTCTCCTCTGTTGTTTGCTCAGTTGTCCAGCGTTCAGCCCCTTTGTTCCAGATGATCCGCCATCTTTCATCAGATCACATGATCTCATTTCATCGCTCCACTCGCTCTCTGGTCAGTGATACTTTGGCTCCATCTAGCGGCGCGGATGCGTACTGACCATCTACCGTAAGTCCGCGATTATAACACAACCCCATATTTGAGGATGCAATTTCTGGAAGAAAAAAAACATCGTCTTATATTCGGGCCAATGCGGTATATGTGTATGCATAGGTGTGTTCTGCCATGGATCAGTGTGAGGACAGAGAGGAGGGAGTCCGTCCCTCTAAAAGGAGTCTGTGTGGAGAACATG
This sequence comes from Salarias fasciatus, assembly GCF_902148845.1. Classification (NCBI taxonomy): domain Eukaryota; kingdom Metazoa; phylum Chordata; class Actinopteri; order Blenniiformes; family Blenniidae; genus Salarias; species Salarias fasciatus. The sequence goes on along the minus strand of NC_043759.1, from coordinate 3,820,449 downwards.
AGAAACAGACCAAAGCTCAGAGGTGAGACCTCCATCTTTAACTGTCCTCCACTGTTCTTCACATCATTTTACTGTGTGTGTATGCATGTGTGTATGTGTTTCTAATATCTTTGTATTTTTGTATCAGGTCAGAGCCTGAAGTTGAACCCAGCTGTGTGTCCCTGAAGAGTGACCAGTCCAAGAATGATGAATTAAATTTCAGAACACAGTGAGTTTTATTTCCTGTTGTTTTCTGAATAACATGTCTTTATTGACAAAATTATGTTTTTGAAGCTAAAATCCTGCTAAAGTTTCTATCTGTTCAATCAGTCCCAGTCAGAGAATCATCAGTCTGAGACTCTCAGTTCTTCCCTTTATCCTCCAGTCTTCCTGTTTTTCCACTCAGTCTGTTCCTGATGTTGTTTGTTTTCAGCTCTGACTCTGAGTTTCCATCCAGCTGTTTGTCCCTGAAGAGTAACCAGTCAATCATTGAACGCCTTTTATTTAAACGTGGAGCAGGAAGTGCTGATGAGGGGTGAGAATCAGTGTTTGTGTCAGGATTCATCATCATAACAGCAGCTTGAACAAAGTCAACATGTTTCTGCAGCGTCAGCCAGCAGAGCTCCCAGGTTCTCCGTGGAGGCTCCGCCCCTCAGCATCAAACACGTCTGGACTCCATCTTTATGGTGAGAACAAGTCTCCATTCGACACTTTACTGTCACATCAGTGAGACAGAAGAAGTTGTTGTGACTTCCAGCTGAAACATGAAGCAGACTCTCAGCTTCTTAGATCCATTCAGGTCCAAAGTGAAACAGTCCAACCTTCATCCAGCTTCCAGCGTTCACTGATGCTGAAGCTGTTTCTGCTGGAGATCCACATGAAGTCTGACTCTGCTTCACATGTTGTCCATCCTGGATTTACACTCACATCTCCATCTGTCTAACTCCAGATGTTTCTCTGTTCCAGCGGCTGGAGGACAACATGGTGACTTTCATGAAGGAGGAGCTGAAGAAGATGAAGAAGCTCCTGAGTCCAGATTACCCAGAATGCTCAGAGAGTGAGAGTGATGTTGAGGGTGAAGAGCAGAGGAGCAGCAGAGAGTCATTAGTGAGGATCACACTGGACTTCCTGAGGAGGATGAAGCAGGAGGAGCTGGCTGAGCGTCTGAAGAGCAGTAAGAGGATTTGATGTCATTTCACAGGATGGAGATGTTGCTCCTCTGGGGTGCAGAGGGCAAACATGATGGTGTGAACGACCCAGCTTTGTCTCAATCTGTGGTGAAGAAAAGAGATCGCACATAGAAACTGGGTTTAGTTCACACTTCTTCCTCTGTGGTGCGTCCTCCTATCAACATCAATATGCGATATGCGCCACCTACTGGGTAGCATGGGGATCGCATCTCACTCAACAGAGCAACTTTGAACCACTGAGTACATGAAATGAAACAAAAAAAGTTTTATAGGGTGTCTGCTTTTGATACGCCTTTTAACAGAACTATTTCCATCTTTGAACAAACTTACTTAGTCTATCTTTTAACAACTGTCTTCAAGCCTCTACAGAGATGAAACTGAGAAATGTTTTCAGGGAGGTATTGCACAAAACCAGGATTGGGGATTAAGCCGGCAAACTTTGGTTATCCTGCATGAAGTTAGCTTTTTAACTTAAACAGTATTTGTATTCATTCATTCATACGGTCTCATTATTTTAATTGAATTATTACTTTAACGATTCCTGGTAGTCAATTTCTAAATTCCACATCTCCAAATCAATTGTATACCCCACATTCACAGTAAAAGAGAAAAAAAAAATCAAATTTTATTTTTCTTTATTTGGTCATTTCTCAGCTTTTATTCTAGAGTTGAGAGAGGAAAAAGTAAAAATGATTAAACTACTCAATTACAGACATGATGTCACCTTGTTGGGGGGAAGGGAGCCCGAGCTTGTGAGGGAGATTGAGAGGTACCGGCTAGATATAGTCGGGATCACCTCCATACACAGCTTGGGCTCTGGAACCCAGTCTCTCCAGAAGGGTTGGACTCTCCACTTCTTTGGCTTTGCCCGTGGTGAGAGGCGGCTGGCTGGTGTGGGTTTGCTTATAGTACCACAGCTCAGCCACCATGTGTTGGAATTCAGCCCAGTGAACGAGAAGCTCGCATCTCTGCACCTTTGGGTCGCGAATGGGTGCCTCACTGTTGTCTCGGCTTATGGGCTGTACAGCAGTGCAGAAGCAGAGCTGTCGACCAATCACCACCTGGTGGTGAGTTGGATTCGCTGGCGGAGGAGGAAACTGGACAGACTTGGCAGACCCAAACGTGTTGTGAGGGTCTACTGGGAACATCTGGTGGAACCCTCTGTCAGCATGGTTTTCAACTCCCACCTCCAGGAGAGCTTCTCTCAAGTTCCGAGGGAGGCTGGGGACATTGATTCCGAGTGGACCATGCTCTCCTCCTCCATTGTCGAAGCAGCTGCCCGGAGCTGCGGTCGTAAGGTCTCTGGTGCCTGTCGTGGCGGCAACCCCCGAACCCGGTGGTGGACACCAGAAGTAAGCTGCCATCAAGCTGAAGAAGGAGTCCTATTGAGCTTTGTTGGTTTGTGGGATCCAAGAAGCAGCTGATGGGTAACAGCAGGCCAAGCGAACTGCAACCCAAGTGGTTGTGGAGTCAAAAGTCAGATCTAGGAGGAGTTCGGGGAGGCCATGGAGGAGGACTACCTGTTGGCCTAGAAGAAATTCTGGCAAACCGTCCGGCGCCTCAGGAGGGGACAGCAGGTCTCCACTAACACTGTTTACAGTGGAGGCGGGGAACTGCTGACCTCAACTGGGGATATTGTAGGATGGTGGAAGGAAAACTTTGAGGACCTCCTCAATCCTGTCGCTACGTCTTCCGTGCACGAAGCCGAGGCTGAGGTCTCAGAGTTGGGCTCGTCCATCACCCAAGCTGAAGTCATGTGTTTTGTGGACTTGGAGAAGGTGTCCGACCACGTCCCTCATGGTCTCTTGTGGGGGGTGCTTCGGGAATACAGAGTCCGGGGCCCCTTGTTAAGGGCCGTCCGGTCCCTGTATGACCGGAGTAGGAGTCTGGTCCGCATTGCCGGCAGTAAGTCGGACCTGTTCACGGTGTATGTTGGACTCCAGCAGGGCTGCACTTTGTCACTGGTTCTGTTTATAATCTTTATGGACAGAATTTCTAGGTGCAGCCAGGGGCCGGAGGGGGTCCGGTTCGGGAACCACAGGATTTCATCTCTGCTTTTTGCAGATGATGTTGTCCTGTTTTCTTCATCGAACCCGGACCTACAGCATGCACTGGGGCGGTTCGCAGCCAAGTGTGAAGCGACAGGGATGAGGATCAGCACCTCCAAATCCGAGGCCATGGTCCTCAACCGGAAGAAGGTGGCCTGCCCTCTCCAGGTCGGTGGAGAGACCCTAGCCCAGGTGGAGGAGTTTAAGTATCTTGGAGTCTTGTTCACGAGTGAGGGACAGATGGAGCGTGAGATTGACAGGCGGATCGGTGCAGCGGCTGCAGTGATGCGGTCGTTGTATCGGTCCATTGTGGTGAAGAAGGAGCTGAGCCGAAAGGCGAAGCTCTCGATTTACTACTCTGTCTACGTCCCCACCCTCACCTATGGTCACGAGCTTTGGGTCATGACCGAAAAGAACAAGATCCCGGATACAAGCGGCTGAAATGAGCGTCCTCCGTAGGGCGGGTGAGCGCTTAGAGATAGGGTGAGGAGCTCAGTCACCAGGGAGGAGCTCGGAGTAGAGCCGCTACTCCCCCACATCAAGAGGAGCCAGCTGAGGTGGCTCGGGCATCTGGTTAGGATGCCTCCTGAGGTGTTCCAGGCATGTCCCTCCAGGAGGAGACCCCAGGGAAGACCAAGGACACGCTGGAGAGACTATGTCTTTCGGCTGGCCTGGGAACGCCTTGGGATCCTCCCGGAAGAGCTGGAGGTGTCTGGGGACAGGGAAGTCTGGGCATCCCTGCTCAGACTGCTGCCCCCTCGACCCGGTCCCAGATAAGCGGTGGAAGATGGATGGATGGATGGATGGATGGATGGATGGATGGATGGAATTACAGACATGGTTACAGTGCACTGCTATGTCTACTCACCTCCCGTTCCAATTTATCAATCTCTAAGTCCAATATCCCTAAGCTTCCTTTTTTTCATTTTGATGTCACCTCCACATTTAAGAAAAACACAAGTATTAATTAGTGGACTTGAAAAGTCATCAGTTCCGCATCCTTGAACTGTATTTATGACAGTGATGGATCAATCAAAGCCTCCTGCAGCTGAATGGCTCAAAAACTGAAGCCAATCTAACCGGTACCCCTCATCAACTTCACTCGTCTCCCATCACCTCCATTTCTCTTTTCGGTCATAGTATTCCCCTATCTCCCTCCATAAAAAACCTTGGGATCAAATTTGACCCCCATCTCTCCTTGTATAATCATGTCAACTACATCTGCAAAACTGCCTTCTTTCACCTCCGTAACATCTCTAAACTACATTCTTCACGGTGATGAGGAGGGTTGTGATGTTTCTACAGGATGTTTTGTTTTGCAGATTTGTACCAGCGATAAAACTCTAGCACAGTGCGATTTCATTTGTCACGTGAATGAATTCACACACCAGCGATAAAACTCGCATGTCAAGCATGGTGCGATTTCATTTGTCGCGCAAATGCAGTCGCGTTCAACGTATCTGAAACACGGCGTAAGCCACGTCTTTTCATCCTGGCTCGGCAAACGTGCAACCAATTAATCCAAGAAAGTGCCATCTAAGCTTATTTAAGCTGCGCCTGCTCATTTGTCCTGGATGTAGTTATCCTACTTTTGTGCAATGCCCCTCTGGTCCAACAGTGACTGGAGAGCAGAAAGCACAAACAGAGTCCAAACCAAAGGTCAAAGGTCGTTTCCAGGTCAGACGCAGAAAGTGTGAAGTAGACAAAAGCAGAAAAGGAACTGACACAAGACTCTGAAGAGTCTGAAACCAGGAGGAGTGAACAAAATGAAATATATCTGACAAATAAAAGACTCCACACATATCCGTTTTCCATCCAGAAGAACCAGATGTCCGTTTGGTGTTGGTGCTAAAGCCAGTGTTGGTTCAAACCTGGCCGCTCCTAATAGCTGGTTGTGTTTCAATGATCAAGGATTAAAGCCAGAGCTAAGTCATTGTGTCAGTAAAGGGCTACAGCTCTCAGTTCGTCTTGAAGTCATTTATTCCGTCAAACACTTTCCGGCGGCAGGTTGACGGAGCGACCCACAATGTGCCACAGAACAAATGAAGCCACTGGAGGTTTGGATCACTGGACCTCCAGAGACCCAGGACTCTAGTGGATTGAAAACCACCGAGACTGAATCTAGGCCAGTCGAGCAGTGACAGAACTGTGTCGTGGACAAGCACCAGTACTAGGAATCACTGGGTCTCATCCTCAGTCTACTGCTTTTTTATTTTAGCATACATACTGAGATAGTTTAAAATGTATCTTCACACTAGGCTGTTATGAAAAACTGGAGGTTGTGTGTTTCCACCAGTCTGGCTGGTCACAATAATTGCTCTCTCTGACATACTCTGTGCTTGGCTGTGGTCCACCAAGGAGTTGGTGCTTGTTGAACACCCATTTTGGGGGTTTTAGACTTGGTGCTGCTGGAAACCAAGAACTGCTGCTCACTCAGTCTGTGACTCTGAATGAGTCCTGAAACCAGCTCAGTGGAAAAGAAGAAGCTGAGAGCTCCACTCAGAACAGCTGATAACAACCCGTACAGGGAGCACAGGAAACACGAAGGGAGGCCAGCTCAGAAAAGTCCACATCCCCAGTCATCAAACATGGAGACAGCAATAGTCTCATGTCTCTTCCTGAGCTCTGCTTTTCATATCATGTCAAAATCTCTATCAGATCAGAGGCTGGTTGGTCTCTACTGAAAAGCTGGATGGATCTGATGGAGGAGAAATGTCAACAACACACTTTAATCTTCACATTCAATGTCAAATACACAAACCCTTCTATTTCTTTTTATTTCCAGGAACTTCTGCTGCAGTCTGCCAACAGAAGCTGAAATGTGGCCTGAAGAAGACATTCCAGTGTGTGGTTGAAGGAGTCTCTAAAGCAGGACAATCCACCTTCCTGAACCAGATCTACACAGAGCTCCACATTACAGAGGGAGGGACTGCAGAGGTCAATGAGGAACATGAGGTCAGACAGATTGAAAAAGCATCCAGGACAGCAGACAGAGCAGAAACAAGCATCAGACCAAGAGACATATTTAAACCTTCACCTGGAAGATCTCAACCAATCAGAACAGTGCTGACAAAGGGAGTGGCTGGCATTGGGAAAACAGTCCTGACACAGAAGTTCACTCTGGACTGGGCTGAAGACAAAGACAACCAGGACATCCACTTCATATTTCCATTCACCTTCAGAAAGCTGAATGTGCTGAAGGAGAAGAAGTTCAGCTTGGTGGGACTTGTTCATTACTTCTTCACTGAAACCAAAGCAGGAATCTGCAGCTTCGAAGACTTCCAGGTGGTCTTCATCTTCGATGGTTTGGATGAGTGTCGACTCCCTCTGGACTTCCAGCACACTAAGTTCCTGACTGATGTTACAGAGTCCACCTCAGTGGATGTTCTGCTGACAAGCCTCATCAGGGGGAAACTGCTTCCCTCTGCTCGCCTCTGGATCACCACACGACCTGCAGCAGCCAATCAGATCCCTGCTGACTGTGTGGACAGGGTGACAGAGGTCCGAGGGTTCACTGACCCCCAGAAGGAGGAGTACTTCAGGAGGAAGTTCAGAAATGGGGTGAAGGCCAGCAGGATCATCTCCCACATCAAGACCTACCGAAGCCTCCACATCATGTGCCACATCCCGGTCTTCTGCTGGATCACTGCTACAGTTCTGGAGAAGGTGTTGGAGAGCAGAGAGGGAGGAGAGCTGCCCAAGACCCTGACTCAGATGTACATCCGCCACCTGGTGGTCCAGGCCAAAGTCAAGATGGTCAAGTATGATGGAGGAGCTGCCACAGATCAACACTGGAGTCCAGAGAGCAGGGAGATGATAGAGTCTCTGGGAAAACTGGCTTTGAGGAGCTGCAGAAAGGAAACCTGATCTTCTATGAACCCGACCTGACAGAGTGTGGCATCGATCTCAGAGCAGCCTCAGTGTACTCAGGAATGTTGACCCAGATCTTTAAAGAGGAGAGCGGTCTGTACCAGGACAAGGTGTTCTGCTTCATCCATCTGAGCCTTCAGGAGTTTCTGGCTGCTCTTCATGTCCATCAGACCTTCATCACATCTGGAATCAACCTGCTGGATGAACAACAGCAAACCTCCAGGAGGTCAAAAGTGTTGAAGAAGAAATCTGATCTCCACCATCTCCATCAGAGAGCAGTGGACAAAGCCTTGAAGAGTCCAAATGGACACCTGGACTTGTTCCTCCGCTTCCTCCTGGGTCTTTCACTGCCAACCAATCAGAGTCTCCTTCAAGGTCTGCTGACACAGACAGGAAGTAGCTCACAGACCAATCAGGAAACAGTCCAACACATCAAGGAGAAGCTGAGTGAGAATGTGTCTGCAGAGAGAAGCATCAATCTGCTCCACTGTCTGAATGAACTGAATGATGGTTCTCTGGTGGAGGAGATCCAACAGTTTCTGAGATCAGGACGTCTCTCCGGAGATAAATTGTCTCCTGCTCAGTGGTCAGCTCTGGTCTTCATCTTACTGTCATCAGAAGAAGATCTGGAGGTGTTTGATCTCAAGAAATACTCTGCTTCAGAGGAGGCTCTTGTGAAGCTGCTGCCAGTGGTCAAAGCCTCCAAGAAAGCTCTGTACGTGGTTTAAGAACAAAAATGTAGAAATGAGTCCATGAGAAACATTGATCTGGTTTTCATTGTTGGTTCTTCTTCAGGTTGAGCAGCTGTGGTCTGTCAAAGAGAAGCTGTAGAGCTCTGTCCTCAGTTCTCAGCTCTCAGTCCTCCAGTCTGACACATCTGGACCTGAGTAACAACGACCTGAAGAATTCCGGAGTGAAGCTACTGTCTTCTGGACTGGAGAGTCCTCACTGTAAACTGGAAGCTCTCAGGTCAGGATCCAGCTGCTGCTTGATCAGGTTGATGTTGGTGCAGATCATGTGGAGGATCTTCCTTCTTTCTTGTTGACCTGATGCCATGTGTGTGCCTCCAGTCTGTCAGGGTGTCTGGTCTCAGAGAATGGCTGTGCTTCTCTGGTCTCAGCTGTGAGCTCCAAGTCCTCCCATCTGAGAGAGCTGGACCTGAGCTACAACCATCCAGGAGACTCAGGAGTGAAGAAGCTGTTTGCTGCAGTGGAGGATCCACAGTGCAGTCTGGAGACTCTCAGGTATGGACACACAACATGAGCTCAACACGGAGGCTGTGATTGTCCACAGCAGTGGTCCTCAATTGGTGGACTGTGGTCCAGGTCTGAACCAAGACGCCGTCCCATAAAGGCCCACAGTGGTGGACAAAGTCCTCGGCTCCATGACTTGAGTGAAAGCTCTGATACTCCAAGTATTACTCCAATAGAAGTGAAAGCTGTTTGGTCAGATGGTTTAAAGGTGCTGTAGGCAGGATTTTGCAAGTCAATGCTAATTTTTCTGTGTTTTCTTTGGATTAAATGTTAGAGTATCCATTGATAATCCTTTAGGAGTGTAGCATAATTACACTACTGCGAGGGCGCAGCGTTTCCATTTATCTCTGTTCTGAGCTGAAAAGGAATCTCGACAGCTCCAGGTATCTTTGACCAATCAGAAGAGCCCATGAGGCTCTAACCGTGATTGGTCGAGGGGCGTTCGTCGCACGTTCTTGTGGGAGGGGCTTAACTTACGTAAGGGCGTGATGTCAGAGAAAACAGGACAGGATTGGCTGTGCTGGGTTTCAAATCGCCATCTTAGATGGGTCAGATCGCCATCTTGCTTAGGTTGTTACGGAGCACGGATCTGAGGCTCAAGTGCGGGAAAGCAAGCAGAGGCAGGTTGCAGGTTAGGATGATGTTTATTGACAGAGATCTTGAGAGTAGCAGTTCCACTCCAACAGGAGTAATCCAACTGAAGAGCTTCAGAGTTTGCAGTGGAGCAGCAGAGGGGAGGAAGGTCCCCACAAGGCGTGGAGCGGAGCGGTGGGCGGTCAGGGTGGGTCTTGGAAGCGGTCTGGAGAGGCTGGCTGAGATGTGGCGAAAAGACAGTCCGGCATCGAGTGGCACCACCCGCCAGGTTAAATAGGGGGAAGACCAGGTGTAGGTGATCAGGCCACTCTGCCACAGGTGAGGCTCATCAGCTGATTGCACTGGCCCAGCCGCTCCTGCCCACACGCACCATGACACACGCCCACCTGAGGAACAGAAAGGGAGGGGGAAGGAGGAGAAACAGAGCACTGCTGCTCCTATGTGATGGCTGAGGCGGAGGACATGACATAGGTAACCCTAAACAAGATGGCGGAGATGCGGAATCCTGCCTACAGCACCTTTAAGTTAAAGTACTGGAGTACCTGCTTTCGAAATTACTTCAGTACATTTCTGTCTGAATGTCAAGCATTATTTCATTGCTACCACAATGAATGAACACAACAGAATCACTGAAAAAGTCTCCTGAATGCATAGACCTGCTGATTGAAACTGTGAAATAAAAACTGGTAGAATCTACTGCCAATCCTTGACACAACTGAATTAACAGATGGACAATTATTGTGCTCATTTTAATTTGTTTTCTATTTATTCACAACCAAACATAAATTTCAAACATTGAAGATTAACACCCACCAACTCCACAAGAAAATCAGATTTGTAACTTTGTCTGGCTTTACACTGGATCATACAGTGGGATAAATGCTGAGTTAAAAAAGAAAAAAGAAATAAAGTTACTCAGTATGTCAGGATTGTTGCTGGCTCGACACCCTTTTTTCTAACTCGTTAAGTTTTGCTATCTAGTAAACTAACTCAATAATTCACACAGGACTGGCCCCAGTGTGCCAAAGTTGTACACAAATGTTCCTCTGGTATGGAGTAGCTGACGGAGTGATGCTGATATGAATGAATGAACTCTCCACTTATTAACAGTGGGAATTAATGTAAAGACAGGTATGAAGGAAAACGCTCAAAGTCACATTTGATTCCTGGAGGTCTGGTGGAGGGAGGAGGCAGTTCTCTGATGGAGAACCTTCTGGCGTGTTCTGCTCCATAGTGACTCCATCACACACTGGAAGATCAGGAGAGGAGAATCTGGAGCGTCTGTCTTCTGTTGTCTTCTGGTGTCTCTGAATCGGGGAAGATTGGAAAAACCCTGTATTATGAACCAGGCTTTATGTTTCATCCAGAGAACCAGTTTCTCTCACTGGAGTAGCCATGACTCCAGCAGTAGGTGGTGAAATCCATGGCAACATTCACTATTAGACATTTGACAGTAGAACGGAGACTGCTCCAACATGGCGATCGATGTGGAGTCTATTCTTCATATATCTACGGTGTCTATCGTTTATAGATCTATGGTGGTGTTGCCTCCCCCCTGACCTGCCACCTTAAAGTGGAGGGAGAGTTTGAGTGCCCGCGTGATCTTAGGAGCTCTGTTGTCCGGGGCTTTATGCCCCTGGCAGGGTCTCCCATGGCAAACAGGTCCTGGGTGATGGGCCAGACTAAGCGTAGGTCAACAGCCCTTATGATGAAGTTACTATCCGCTAGGTAAGTCCTACGTCACCCACAAGGATACGCCCACTTCTGGGGCCAAACGCGTCTGCACTCCGTCGGCACAACGTGTAAAACAATTCAAAACAAACATGTCAGAACCTGTGAATCTCTTTACAATTGCATCTTTTTTTTCCGGGAAAACCTTGGAGAGGATTCAAAAGGGTCTGAATTCTTGTAACTCCGGTCAGGGGGCAAATGTCAGCGTTACACAGGGTGTAATTAAAGGTGAAGTCCAGGCGTCTGTGAAGAAGAAGCTCTACGATGTCCAGGTGAGTTAACCAGTGCTTTCTGGCTTTTAATGTTTTTTCCCTTGGCTTTTAAGTAGCCTTGGTTAAGACTGGGATAGATTTATATTATTGATAGATTGGTGTTATGTAACATTTGTCACATTTCACTTGTTCAAATAGATCTAACACGTTGTGTCTCTTGTTAGCTAAATGCTAACAGGTGGCTGTAATGACTTGAAATCAAGCTGTCATTGTCTCTAAGAAATAACTTAAGAGTGAGTTGTCTGTTTTTCACCCTTATGCTCACCTGCTCTTCAAAGCCAGACTCAAAACTCACCTGTTCAGACAGTCCTACATCACCAACGGGTCATAGTCATATCCACTATAACAATGTTGTTGCTTTTTATTTCTGTTATGTTATTACTGTTCTTAATTTTTCCCAGTCTTTTAATGTTCAGTGTCCTTGGGTGCTTTGAAAGGCGCTTTTAAAATCGTATAAATTATTATTATTATTATTACTCACCTCATTCTAAAATGGTGGTAAAACAGTGGATAACAGCTTACAGATCTTCTATTTTCACATTTTTACACAGTGGCTATTATGTAGCATAACTGCTTTTCCCATCTGTAGGTCAGATGTCCCTGGACGGCTGCAACAAAGACTGTCCTGCAGGCAGCAGACAGAAAAGACTTCTTTCTGCAATGGGATGCATCAACTGGTTCTCTGATGGACACTCTGGAACAGTTCTACAAAGATCATTTCTTGCCGAAGATGTTGCAGGAAATGTGAATTTGCACCACCAGCCTACAGAATGCATGCCATAAAGAAGAGCCACACTTTAAGCAAATGACACTTTATTATAATAAAGGTTCATACATTCATGACTATGCATTTATTTCTTTTTCACATCTGAATCATTCCTATCATACCATTTCATGCAGAATTAGTGTTTGCAGATTTGTGAGACAGACACACACTTCCAGTATTTTATCCACTATCCGCACAAACCGTGATGGCCCAGCAGCTTTGACCTGAGGGAAATGCCAACTGCACACTCTTGCGTTGTGGTTTGGAGTGAAGTTGTCACGCCTGTTAAGGAGGACAGATCATTACAAATTGTAAAATTGGTTTTAGTTATGTGTACATACATGGAAATAACTGACAATTAAAGACTTCAATTTCAGACTTCCTCAGACTATATATACTTTTTTTGAAATAATTTCTGTCATATGTACGGAAAGAACAACTGATGGAAAACATAAATACTCTACTATAATTTACAGGGTTGCAGTTCCAGTATTTTAACAACATACAGTGGTAAGAAAAAACACAGCAGGGATCGTTAGTTACACATTTTAGTACAAGGAGATGCATTTCTAATAAAAGGCTCTTACAATGTTAACACTAGCTTCGGATTCTCGTAGAAGATAATTTTGCTTGGAGACCTAAGGGCTAGTTTGCGATCATGACAGGCACAAGATAATGTCAATCGTCTGCTTCTGTAGCTGACATGAAGCTAACTCAGAAGCTAACTAAGACAGACAGTTCATCAAGACCACAATGAATAATAATATAAGACACACAATGCATCAATCCTTGAGGAGGAGTTAAATGGCACGTTTGCATCCGGATGAATGAACTAAAAAGTTAAATCTTTGTCTAGTATGCAACATCTGTAATGTTAGCACTGGATTAGCTAGCATGTGCTAACGTGAGCGATACTTCAAATTGCAATTTAGCTGATTAATTTCAGCCGTCTCTTCTTCTTTTGACCATCAGCAGGGAAACGGTAGAATGAGACTTGAGTGATTCCTTTAGTCTCCGATCTATTAAAACACTGAGGGACACAACACTGTGGCGTCTTGACTGTAAACAAACCAGCTTTGAGTGGACCGCTGCAGACGAATGGCCCCGGAAGTGCGCCTTGCGGGGGGTGCCTACGTCACGACTTATCTAACGGATTGAGGTCTGTGACGTCGCCCGGTATGGCACAGTCGGGGCCCCACCCTGGAGCCAGGCCTGGGGTTGGGGCTCGCAAGTGAGTACCTGGTGACTGGGACTTTGCCCACGGGGCCCAGCCGGGCTCAGCCCAAAGGGGTGACATGGGCCAGCCCTCCAGTGGACCCACCACCCGCCAAGGGAACTGTAGGGGCCAGGTGCAATGTGGATTGGGTGGCAGCCAACGGCAGGGTGCCCGGCAACCTGATCGTCAGACACAGAGACTAGCTCTAGGGACATGGAATGTCACCTCATTTGGGGGGAAGGAGCCTGAGCTTGTGAGGGAGTTCGAGAGTACCGGCTAGAGTCGAGCTCACCTCCACACACAGCCGGGGCTCTGGAACCCAATTTCTCAAGAGAGGCTGGACTCTCCACCTCCCTGGCCTTGCCCGCGGTGAGAGGCGGCAGGCTGGTGTGGGTTTGCTTAAAGCCCCAAAGCTCAGCCACCATGTGTTGGAGTTCTCCCCAGTGAACGAGAGGGTCGTATCCCTGCACCTCAGGTCGGGGATAGGTGCCTCACTGTTGTCTCTGCCTAAGGGTCAACACCAGTGCAGAGTACCTGGCCTTCTTGGAGTCCCTGGGATTGCTGCTGGACAGTGCTCCATCTGGGGACTCTATTGTTCTACTGGTCGACTTCAGCACCCATGTGGGCAGCGACAGTGAGACCTCTAAGGGGGTGATTGGGACGCATGGCCTCCCTGATCTGAACCCGAGTGGTGTTCAGTTATTGGACTTTTGTGCTTGCCACAGTTTGCCCATTACGAACACCATGTTCAAGCACAGGGGTGTCCATAAGTGCACTTTGCACCAGGACACCCTAGGTCGGAGGTCGATGATCGACTTTGTTGTGTCATCTGACCTCTGGCCGCGTGTTTTGGACACTCGGGTGAAGAGAGGGGCAGAGCTGTCGACCAATCACCACCTGGTGGTGAGTTGGATTCACTGGCGGAGGAGGAAACCAGACAGACTTGGCAGACCCAAACGTGTTGTGAGGGTCTGCAGGGAACATCTGGTGGAACCCTCTGTTAGCATGGTTTTCACCCCCCACCTCCAGGAGAGCTTCTCTCATATACCAAGGGAGGCTGGGGACATTAAGTCAGAGTGGACCATGTTCTCCTCCTCCATTGTCGGAGCAGCTGCTCGGAACTGTGGGCGTAAGGTCTCCGGTGCCTGTCGTGGCGGCAACCCCTGAACCCGGTGGTGGACACCGGAAGTAAGGGCTGCCGTCAAGCTGAAGAAGGAGTCCTATCAAGTCTTGTTGGCTCATGGGACTCCAGAAGCAGCTGACGGGTACCATCACAGTCCTCAGCCTCCCTGGGAAAGTCTATTCCAGGGTACGTGAGAGGAGGATTCAACCAATAGTCGAACCTCGGATTCAGGAGGAACAATGCAGTTTTCATTATGATCGCAGAACACTGGACAAGCTCTATATCCTCCATCGGGTGCTCAAGGGTTTGTGGGAGTTCGCCCAACCAGTTCACATGTGTTTTGTGGACTTGGAGAAGGCGTTCGACCGAATTCCTCGTGGTGCCTTGTGGGGGGTGCTTCAGCAATACGGAGTCCGGGGACCCTTGTTAAGGGCCGGCCGGTCTCTGTATGACCGGAGTAGGAGTCTGGTCCACATTGCCGGTAGTAAGTAGGACCTGTTCCCGGTGCATGTTGGACTTCGGCAGGGCTGCCCTTTGTCACCGGTTCTGTTCATAATCTTCATGGACAAAATTTTCAGTGCAGCCAGGGGCCGGAGGGGGTCCGGTTCGGGGACCGCAGGATTTCATCTTTGCTTTTTGCAGATGATGTTGTGCTGTTGGCTTCATCGAACCCTGTTGGCTTCATCGAACCCGGAGGCAGCCAGAACAGCCGTTCTGGCTGCGTTCCGTCTAAGGGACGGAAGCACCGCTGCACTGTTTGCGATACCTCTGCAGTTCGCTGGAGGAGGTTGCCAGATCTGTTGCTATCCCCTCCTGTAAACAATTTGAAACCCGTTTAACTCAATAGAAAGCAGACCAAACCGCCATCTCGGTTGAAAATGCACGTCAAAACCGTATTTTTATGATAAAAAAAAAAAAAGAAACACGTCATAAACACATAATGATTTCATCAACCCGTCAGACGTGTTCAAAAAAGAAGCTTGATTTTGCAGAAACCCGCCCAATCTGGCAACACAGAGGCACTCCGGTCATAGAGCTGTTTTATACAATTTTGGAGTTTGTCTTTTGTTGAATAATTTTATAATATTCTTTACATCATGCTTATTATATTATGTTATTTACTATTGTTCATGTAATGCATGCCTCTGTTACTTATAGTGTGCTAGTGGACACAGGCGTAGAAAAGACATGTATCCTTTTTCTGTTCGCCAGCCTGCCATTTTTCATTTTTACGGCAGCCTCTTGGCAGCTGGACAGTTTGTTTTTTTCTAAATCTAAGACTACAGGTCAATTCTCTCTCTGTCTCCCTCTGGTGTAAACGAGGCTCATTGGACAAGAAATGTAACACTATGATTTGTTGCACAACACCTGGCATTTGGAAAGACTTGATGGAGACTTGATGGAGGCTGAGAGGGCCTCCCAAGGGGTCACGAACATTGACCTTTGTGGGGAGGGGGGAAGAATCATTTGAGAAGCAACGAATGGTTTTGAGTGATTGTGTCTTGACGAAGACTCAACTAAGAAGCAACGAATGGTTTTGAGCAATTGTGTTTTGACGAAGAATCAATTGAGAAGCAACAAACTCTCAAGAAATAGTATAAATAGATGGAGCGGAGAGCGATCGACGCGTCAGTTCTTTTGGTCAACCTGGCTGCCAGGAGGTTTTTTGTGGAATAAAGTCCTCCTTTTGCATTCTGACTCTGACTCTGCCTGATTGTTCCGAGGAGAACTACGATTGAAGACTTCAAGAACCAAGAATGGATATACTTGAAGATTTTACGTTTTTTCTGAAATATATGTTTGAGGGGTTTTTTTGCACCGTGACTGGCCTAGGATACTTTTTAAATAAAAATCCATGACACTTTCCTGCAGTGACGAAGTACAAAACCGTTCATACTTCTAATGCGTTTAATGACTGCATCACGTTGTTTGTTCTGTATTCGACCAGAAGAAGTAAAAACAATCGAATATTAAGGCAAATGCACAACACTGATTTATTTTGAAATCACTTATTTTAAGTATCGCGTTTCCTTCCGGCACCTGACTTGCTTCTGTCTGGTTTGACGCCCTTTTGGTTCAACGGTGAGAACACGATTCAGTTATTTATGAGGAGGCTGATTTACAAATTCACACTTCCAAAAAAGGGTCTTGGCTCAACTCAAGTCAGTGTGAACACGCCCTAAGTATCTTGGGGTCTTGTTCACGAGTGAGGGACGGATGGAACCTGAGATTGACAGGTGAATCGGTGCAGCGTCTGCAGTGATGTGGTCATTGCATCGGTCCATTGTGGTGATGAAGGAGCTGAGCCAAAAAGCAAAGCTCTCGATTTACTGTTCAATCTACGTTCCCACCCTCACTTATGGTCATGAACTTTGGGTCATGACCATAGAGGGCACCTCTTTAGGATGCCTCCTGGATGCCCTGGGGAGGTGTTCCGAGCAAATCCCACTGGGAGGGGACCCCGAGGAAGACCTTGGACACGCTGGAGAGACTATGTCTCTTGGCTGGCCTGGGAACGCCTCGGGATCCTCCTGGAAGAGCTGGAGGAAGTTTCTGGGGACAGGGAAGTCTGGACATCTCAGCTTAGACTGCTGCCCCCGTGACCTGGTCCCGGATATGCGGTGGAAAATGGATGGATGGATGGATGGTGGTGTTCTGGTTTGTGTGTAAAGTGTCTCAATGTCTGTGGATGGCGCTGATGTCTGTTGTAATTCAGAATTATTTCACCTGATTTTCAAAAGTAATCCCGCTCAGTGATGGTTTTTTTTTTATTTTTTATTTTTTTATCAGATTTACCTGGAACCAGATTACACATTTTTTTATGTACTGTAACAGATTACAGTTCCTTTTTTCTGTCTCCTCATTATATGACGCAGTTACATGTAATCAATTCCTCCCAACCCAGGTGGAGATGAAGGTTTGGCATGGCAAACAAAGTCAACTTTTCAAACAAGACAAATCCTTCATTTCAAAGAACTCCAACATGGACGAGGATGAGGTTTGGCCTCATGTGGTAAACTGTACTTTGTGTACTTTCTGTCACCATGATTACCACTAGAGTTGAAGGGCAACTTCGGTTTTTTGACATCTGGACCTTATTTCTAGGTGTGTGCATGCTCATATACTCACTCAGACAAACATCGTGCAGCTCGGAGTCCTTCAGAAGTTATTTAGATCCAACCGATGTAGCGGCACTTAGCGGGGGCCTCGGCAATGCAGCTTCAGCGCGGGACATAATCTCTGCAAAGTCGCTCATTTCGGCCGTATTTTTTCCTTCATCGGCCGTCGCACGTCCCGCGGCCGGCGTGGAGTGCGCATCCGCTGGGGAGCAGAGATACGCTTCCTCCCAGCAAGGAGAGAGCTCCGGCGCCGGCCGAGGGACACCGCCGGGGAGCGGAGATCTGGATTCTCCCGCTGAGGAGAGAGCTCCGGCCGCGGCGGGTCGTCGCGTGTCCCGCACAGGGGGCAGAGATACGCTTCCTCCCGGCGAGGAGAGACATCCAGCGGCCCAGCGGCCGCGCGTCTTCGCCGGTGTCCGGAGCCTCCGTGGTGCAGCTGAGGGCCATTTTCCAACTCGGGCCCTGGAAGTCAGACGCCGGGGCACCGTGACAGCCGAGGCTGTCTCAAAGTGCCTCTCTGCTGAGGAGAGGAGCTCCGCAACGTTCCCATCCGAGCTAATTGTGGCTAAGTTAGCGAAAACTGTCAGCCGACTCACCTGAAGACGGTGCTGACTTTATGATAACACTGGCGATGGATGAAGAAATACAGCCGAAATGAACGACTTTGCAGAGATTATGTCCCGCGCTGAAGCTCCATTGCCGAGGCCCCCGCTAAGTGCCGCTACATCGGTTGGATCTAAATAACTTCTGAAGGACTCCGAGCTGCACGATGTTTGTCTGAGTGAGTATATGAGCATGCACACACCTAGAAATAAGGTCCAGATGTCAAAAAACCGAAGTTGCCCTTTAATGTTGGAAATGAGAAGACTGGAGAGAAAGAGAGCGTCGACTGAGATGAAAAGAGCTGAGTAACAATAATTACCAAATGTAACTCAAAATAAAAGTTGACAGTGAAAATAGAGTTTTTAATCCAGAATGAAGAGTTTTTTCTTCCTCCGTCCCTCTGGGACCATGTTTGGCTCCACAGACAGCTGAGAGGCAGCTTTCTCCACCATGAAACAAAACTCCATCTGGTTCCAGGTTCACCAGTGAGCAACTCCACCTGTGTCTGAGAAAGACTCTGACTCCACTGAAGTCCAGCAGAAACATCTTGGCAGGTCACGCAAGAGCTCAGATTTCTCACTGAGGAGGAAAGTGAGCATTTCTCCACAAGTTAACCTGTGTTTACATTGACGATCTGTCATATCTGTTCTATTTCATCCCTACTGACCGCCAGAGGCGGTGCATAAAGCACTGAATAATCATCCTTTCACACACACAGGTCGAGAATTAAAATGACAACAAATACCCCTTTCCCACTGCAACTGGCATGTCGACCTGTGTTTTCGACCCGCTAGCAATCGCTTTTTTAGACACCTTTCTCACTGCCTGCAGACCCGGCTCTCACCACCTGCTGGCAAGCCACGTCGCTGCGTTTTCCCGCGCTGATGGTGTCCCACGTTGATGACATCATCAGCGCAACAGAGCACAATGAAAGTAAACAATGCAGCGGAACACAGTCCCCGTTACCTGTAGAGGAATCTCCTCTTCCCCACGGATCAGGGGAAGCTCTCTGGTCTCGCTATTTTGCCAATACTGGGTCATCTTGACGAAGGATATCTCACGCTGTGTCCAGAAACAACAACTAGCATGCTAACGTAGCCACGATGCGTCGACATCATCACTTAAGTCCCCGGATGTATCCCTCCCACAAAAAGCCGGTAGAAAGCTGACCCAGTAAATTCCTGGGTCGATTGCAGGGTATAACGACCCAGGTCGAATGCCGATTAAACCATTTTCCCACTGCCATGAGGAGCCGATTGTTAGCGGGTTTAAACAGGTTTTTTGGCCAGTAGGAAAGGGGTAAAAGTCACATGTGACCTCCCGGCAGGGCTTAAAGAGTTCCGTTGCCACGACGGAATTCCGTCAGTTGAAAAAATTAAGAAAAAAAAAAAATACGTATCATAAGCGCATATTGACTGGGTGCCTCTTTTTCTGGCTCTCGTGCTTTTTCAATGAAGTTGTTTCATTCATTTGGTCTAAAATGTCATATGCGCAAGGTTACAGGCTTTGTTGTTGTCGCACCTCGTCACAATAAATCTATCCTGATAGCAGGAGTACATGGGGACTTTTATTTTGTAGGTGATGCGGGAAGTACATGTACATATTCACATTGCCTCGAATTTACAGCCGAAGAAGAGTTTCTCCGCTGTAAGGAATACATTCATCATTGCGGTTTTGAAGACGTGACCTGATTTACACAATCTACAAGAACAATGCAGCGTTAAAAGCACACGGGACATCAGGAGCTACTTATTCAGGCTAGCTAGCTCCAGCCGGGGGAGGACACCGCGGCAGGGCCGGCGCCGGCTTCTCAGATGCCCCGGGCAAGGCCGACACGAGCGCCCCGTGGTACTGTCGCGGAGGGTCCCGCCGCGAGATTTGTTGGGGGGGGGGGGGGGGGGGGGGGCGAAGCCAAGCAGTGCGCTGCTTTAACAGGCCATCATAGCGTCGCACCCTTGCCGGCGCCCCTCACGGCAAGTGCCCCGGATGCCCAGCCTAATCGCCGGCCCTGCACCGCGGGAGTCAGAGCGTCTCCTCGGGGTCTGGGAACCAACGCATGGAGGCTGTCCGTTTTCAGGCCCGCTCAAGTTAAAACTCGGACTCCATCATGTCAGGGACTCAGAGGGCGTGCCGAGGTGATGCTCAGGTCGGAGAATGTTACTGTTCCCTCAGCCAGTGGGCTTCACTGCTTTAAGATACGAGTTGGAGAAATATTGCACAGCCGCGGCGACGGCATGGACGGCGATTCTATTTTTAGAACAGCTACAGCGACGACTGTAGAGGATGGAGCGTGGCGAACTTTTCACCCTCTGTTCACCAAACTGCTGGAAGTCATTTCTTCGTGGGAACAATGGCAGGAGAACAGGTAACTGATACACACTGCTATTACTTGCTGTAGCTGTGCAGCCATAGCCTTATGCTCATTACAGAAAAAGATATAGAAGTCACTGTTTCAAATGATTCTATGTTGACAGAATGATCAGTCACAGGCAATGTTAACTTACAAGAGCAAGGTGACTGGAACCTGCTTGAGAAACTTTAGATGTATTTGGAAGTCTGAAACATCCAAATAAAATAGAATAAATTCACTAATGTTTTGTCTGAATTCACAGTGAAACAAAAAAGGCAGACTCTTTGCTTGTGTTTTTTTTTCTTTACAAAATTAAGTTAAAATAAATGAATTATGACACAGTAAATGAGAAATTTGGACTTGAAGTGAACCACAGTGAAATTTAAGGTCTTCCTGAATTGGAAAAAATGGATTGTTTGATGCTGACTGCAGGAAGGTTCTGCTCTGTTCCAGCTTTACAGGCGTTATCCTATTGATGACCAGTAAAACACCCAAGACTGCTTCCTGATTATATATTATATTAATATACTATTTTAGGGCTTGTTCAGTGGTGTTTTCTTTGATAATTTCAGTTTTTGTTTTTACTGGGGCAGGTGGACAAAGATGCTGGAGGGATGAAGGATGAGGAAACCCTGTCAAAGTCTATTGCTCATTCTGGAGCTGTGTGGAGGCCGGCTTTACACTTTCTATTGTGTTTTCTCCTCTTCAGTTTCATGCAGTTTTATTTTCACTACAAATTCTTGTCAGTTCCTGAATGATTTTATTGCAGAATATCATTGTCAATAAAGATTTTATTTTTGTATTAAACTGTTTCAAACTCAAGCCAGTCTTTTGTAATATTTCCCAGTCTAATTATATTGATTTATATCTATGATTTCATTAATACTGGTTTCTGCTGCTCTTAAAGCATTGAAGAGACCAGAGAGATTGTTTTACCTACCTGCACAGAGCCCAGCCTTACCTCGCAGTGAAGCTGTGTTTTACAACCAGGAGCTCCAAGTCTGCAACAAAGACCGGCGAAGAGGCGAGGATGCAGGGCTAAACACTTTTTATTTACAAAATGTGAAAAACTTCACAGATTGTCAGTTATCAGTGTGTGCATGGATGTGGTTGTGTGTTAAACTATGACAAAAAGCTGTGCTACTGAACCCACATGAGTGGCGTTCCACCAGGCTGGCATGGCTGGCATCCACCAGCCGTTGTGTGTGCCTCAGAGAGAGATGAGGAGGAAGTTAAGTACAGATGTATCCTACAGAGAGTCAACCAGTATGCAGCCACTGACATAGAGGTTGTCACAAATATTTGAGTCCATTCAGTCTCCATTTGAGGGTATAAATATCAGAGCAATTCAATAATCCTTTCTGGACAGTTTTATCTTTATAAAGAGATACTCTTAAATCCCTGTGTAAAAAAAAGACAGCAAATCAGTCAAAACAAAAAAATTGAATTAATACAAATTTATGAATCTTAAGAGAAAGTTAACCGTGGTGCAGATTTGGCTGAACCATAATATCGATGTTGTTTGTTATAAAGGACATTGTTCAAATCTAAATTGAGAAGAAAGCACAAAGTTTCACTTAAAAAATTTTTTCGAAAATTTTCAGTCAAATCATTTTTTTTAACTTTAACCCCTGCCTCCCGGTGGCTGACGTGAGTCGATATAGCCACGTCACACCGGAAGTTCAGTCCCTTTTCACCTTCTCGCGTGCAGGTTGGTTGGATCTGGTGGTGAGCATTTTCAGCTTAACTCCACTGAAAGTTGATGTGCTGCTTGTGACTAGTGGCCCTGCGACTGGGTACGTCAGAACTGCGAGCTTGCTCGCCCTCTAAGGACTGCACAAGCAGCGCTCCATCTCCTTTTTCTTCTTTTCCCGTGAAAGCCGGGTATCATTTATCGCCGTGTATCTTAAGCGGTAGATTTCTGTTGTTACATCCCACCTTGTGGTGCGCGCTGCTCTAATTTTTTGCCCGTGCTGCTTAAATATTAATTTGTCAATCAAGAGGCTTAACTTCGCCCCATTGTTATTGAAGACGGCTGTCTGTCAGCTCGTGTTTTCTGTTCTGAGTGTGGTTCATACACTGTCTCTTCAGTTCATTTAAAGGGAAAAAATAACAATAATAACAAACCCCCCCCCCAAAAAAAAAACAGCAGGGTTGTTTTTCCCTCATTGTGAGCCTGTTGTAAATCGCAAGTGGCATTCTCTGCTCGACCCGGTTTGTGACCCCGCACTCGGACATTCAGGAGTCACTAGTGGCATTCTCTGCTCGACCTGACTATGTCGCCGCACACTGTCCCGGGGTTATCGCATTCAGTTCCGCCGCCGGCCTCCGGTTCATTGCCGGGTCACAATGACCATATTCTACGACCTGGCCAGGGCACAAGCACTGTCTGAGGAGATTTGCACCTTGCTGGCCAAAGGTGCTGTAGTTCCTGTAGATCCCCTGCGGGACCCGGGGTTTTTTTATTCAAGGTATTTCCTCGTACCAAAGAAGACGCGCGACCCTGTTCTGGATCTTCGGGGTCTAAACAAAATTTTAAAAGTTATTCCATTCAAGGTGCTGCACATCCCTCAGATTCTCCACACAATATCGCCAGGGGACTGGTTCACAGTGATCGATTTGAAGGACGCTTACTTTCATGTCCCTTTTGCGCCCTGTTGCAAGTAGGGATGAAATAGAACGAAAGTTACGTAGGTAACTATGGTTCTATGAATCCTGGATGACCGCCAGAGCGTTCAGTCTCTTGGAATCTTCTGCTTGTGAGAAGGTGGAAGGGACTGAGCTTCCGTTGTGACATGGCTATATAGACTCACGTCAGCCACCGGGAGGTCACCTGTGACTTTGTTGTCATTTAATTCTCCACCTGCTTATGCGAAAGGATGATCATTCAGTGCTTTATGCACCACCTTTGGCGGTCATCCGGGATTCATGGAACCATAGTTACTTACGTAACTTTTGTTTTATTGTTCTGAAGTCCAGCACTGCTTCTGAACATTTGATTTAGTTTGTCTTATTTTCAAAATGAGCCTGACTTTTATTTAGTAAATGACAGAATTATTGACAATCAAACATTTATTTTCAGTTCCATGTTTCATGAATAATGAATAATAATCAATAAATATGAACAAACACTTTGTGAATTTCACAGAATCAATTTGATTTGTACCGGAGTGATGGTAGAGCATCCACCTCACAACTGGGAGGTTGTGGGTTCACATCCCGGACGGGTCATACCAAAGACCCTCTAGCCAGGTGCTCAGCATATATAGAATGGGGTAGCCCACAGCAGCACAGGGGGTCGAACACACAGAGGTCTAACCCCCCCACTGTAGCTTCCACTACTCACAGTAGCTGTGTGGCCTGGGATTATGAAACAGAGATAGGCACTCACTTGCACGGGAGAATTTGATTTGTGTTGATCAGGTGTTGATTACATACAAATGTTGACAGAACTTTAAATATATATCAGACAAGTCTTATTATATCTGCCCCTTATCCTCAGAAATCAATTACAAAAAAAGTAAAATTAAGAACAACAAAAAAAAAACATGACAATATATACAAAACATAAGTACACACACACACACACACACACACACACACACACACACACACACACACACACTTATAATACACGAAAATAAAATAACTGCTGGCCAACACAGACAGTGACATAACATTAATTCATCGATTACAATTAACTTAGTGCTTTTCACAACAACAAAAAAAGACAATCAAATGTAACTAGTATGTTTCATTGTGTTTCTTTAACATACTGGATTTGATTAACCTTTTAAATGTGGTCCTTGACTTAAATTCTTTTATTTCTTTCTCCAGATTGTTCCATAAACTGATTCCTTTTACAGATACACAACGTTCAATCATTTTTGTCCTAAATCTTGATTTTTTTTTAAAGAACTCTGTTCCTTTTAAGTTAAACTTGCTTTCTCTTTTTCCAAACTTGTTCTGGATGTTAACTGGCAGTGTATTTGTGTGAGCTTTCAGCATAATTTGTAAAATACTATAATCTACTAGTTCTTGGAATTTCAGCAATTTAAATTGAAAGAATAATGCATTAGTTGGATTTCTATATTGTTTTCTACTGATTATTCTTATGGCTCTTTTCTGTAATATGACAACTGACTGAATATATGTTTTGCAGGTATTTCCCCAGATTTCAATACAGTAGGACAGATGTGGAACAATCATTATGTTATATAACATGTACAATGCTTTGTTATCCAGTGAATCTTTTACTTTGTGTAACATAGCTATTGTTTTTAATATTCTTGCCTTTGTATACTGGATATGTGATTTCCAACCCAAATTTTCATCCAGAATAACACCCAGAAACTTGGTTTCCTTTACTCTATTGATTTCAATACCATCTATGGTAATTGAAGCACCAGTGTCTCTCCCTCTGTTACTAAATATCATAAAGTTTGTTTTTTCAAGATTCAGTGATAATTTATTTGCATCAAACCACATTTTTATTTTTTTAAATTCTTCTTTAACCACATTTAACACCTGTGCTAAATCTTCCCCACAATAAAATAATGTTGTATCATCTGCAAACAGAATACATTTGAGCAATTTGGATACAGAAACACAATCATTGATTTACAAAGTGAAGAGTTTAGGCCCAAGGACCGATCCCTGAGGTACTCCACACATAATACACTGCAATTTGGATTTTGAATTATATAGCTGCACAAATTGCTTTCTACTGTCTAAGTAACTTGAAATCCATTTATGTGCCACCCCTCTAATACCGTATTTGCTCAGTTTTTTAAGAAGTATGGCATGATCAATGGTATCAAAAGCCTTTTTGAGGTCAACAAAAACACTTACAAAAAATTGTTTTCTATCTATTGCGATGGATTTTCTTCAGTTAATTCCATGCCAATGATGTGGAGTGACTGGTTCTAAATCCATACTGACTTTTGCTCAAAGTATTGTGTCTGCTCATGAAGTTGTCCAACCTTATTACAAACACAACCTTATTACAAACAATTTCTCTAGTATTTTTGAAAATTTTGGAAGCAAGGATACTGGTCTGTAGTTAGAGAAAACATGTTTATCTCCATTTTTATAAAGTGGAACTACTTTGGCTATTTTCATATTTCAGGAAAGACCCCTGTAGAAAATTACAGATTGCAAATGTATGTAAATGGTTCAATAACCAGTTCTATTATACTTTTTACCAATATCATATCTATTCCAACACCATCAGTAGATCCTTTACTTGCACAAGTTTTTACAATATTCAATATTTCTTCTTTTCCTACCTTACCAAGAAAAATACTATCCACATTATCCATAATTATATTCCGATCTTCTGAACATTTACTTCAAGAAATATAGTCAAACTGAGCCTCTTAAAGGTCTAATACAGGATTTTCTCGAAAAGACGAAGCCAAACGTCTGTTACTCACTTTTTGAACAACGCGCATGCGCCAGACCATCCGCCCGGCTCTCCTGCTTCTCTCAGGAAACGCGGAAGCGTGCGAGCGCGATCTCCTCTTCTCCGGCGTGCACGGCTCTGTTTACAGTTTCTGCGATCCGCCTCGCTCATACATAAAGCTTGTTTTTCGAAACAGTTACAGTTTCATTATGTCAGACTCGCCACCGGTAAGTACTAGCTCAGAAGCTCACCGGCTACATAAACACTCTGAATGCTCTGAATCTAAAAGGGAGAAGCTTATTGGGCGCAAGCACGTAGAACCGCCTTGCGAAACCAGCTCGTCAGAATGATTGACAAACAGACCCACCAGTTATTTAGATGATCCACCCGGAAATCAAAATCCTGCATTACACCTTTAACATTTTAGTTAAAGACCCCTTGTCTACAAAATATCTCCACTTATTGTAAACAGTTATTTTTATGACACAAGTACCAAGAAAATCTGAACCATGATGATAGAAATGAGAGTTTGAAGCCTCTGTGATGTGGTTCAGACATCTGGACCTGAAGTTTGAATCATTTGATCAAACTGCTGCTTTTCTCTTCACTCTTAAAATCCTGATGAGAGTTCATCCACTTTGCATTCAAACATTATCTTCAGGTTTTTCTGTGTTTTGGCTAAATCGAGACTTTTCTCTGTGTGTGTTCATTGGTGAAGAGAAACAAAACTTCTCTTCCTCTCTGCCAAACTGAGTCTTTCAATGAAAACTCCAGTAGTGTGAAGAATCCATTGAAAGCTCCTTTTCCAGCTGTCGTTAGGAGGAGAGGAGCAGAAACATGCCAACAGGTTTCCTTCTTCATCACACTGATCCAAAGCAGCAGAGACACTTTCAGGCTCAAAACGTCTTCACAGAGACTTTGAACAAAGTTTGAAACTTTGAAGCGAGTCAGTGTGAGCTGAAACATAACAGGAGGCTTCATTCATCACTTCATCTTCTTCATCCATCCATCCAGAGCTGACTGCTGTCCTGAGTGAAGCAGTCCCAGAGTGTGGACTCAGAGCTCTTTCAGCCTGTTTCTGAGGAGCTCTGCTTCATGTTGAACAGCAGTTAGGACTCCTGTTGGAGAGAAAACCTTCTGACTGTCTTTCTTCCTGCAGGGTGGACCATGGTGGAGAGCAGAGGTTAAAACCTGGTCTGAGGAAGTGTAAGTTTGACTAATGAGGACCAAACAGTGTCTGTCTTTCGTTCAAAGGTTTTGTTTCATTCAAACAATACTGACAAGAGAATTTTGAAAAAAAAGTTTCCTCATCCTCACTTTCTCTGAATGAACAATGTGTCACGAAGTCCAGAATGAAGAACTCCATCACATGTGTCAGAGGATGACTTTTCTCTTTTTCTCTCCATCAGATTTCTCTCAACTTGAACTGGACACAAACTCAGTGAGCAGAAACCTCAAACTGTCCAACAACAACAGGAAGGTGACACGTGTGGAAAAATGGCAATCGTATCCTGATCATCCAGACAGATTTGAATTCTGGGCTCATCAGCTGCTGTGTAGAAATGATCTGAGTGGTCGATGTTACTGGGAGGTCAAGTGGAGCGGAGAAGTTTATATATCAGTGAGTTACAGAGGAATCTGGAGGAGTGGAGACACTAAGCAGTGTGTGTTTGGAGCGAATGATCAATCCTGGAGTCTGTACTGCTCTGATGAAGGTTACTCTGCCTGGCACAATCACAGGAAAATACCAATCTCCTCCTCCTCCTCCTCCTCCTCCTCCTCCTCCTCCTCCTCCTCCTCCCCCTCATCCTCCTCCACCTCCTCCTCCTCCTCCTCCTCCTCCTCTGGTAGAGTAGCAGTGTATGTGGACTGTCCTGCTGGCTCTCTGTCCTTCTTCAGAGTCTCCTCTGACTCTCTGATCCACCTCTACACCTTCAACACCACATTCACTGAACCTCTCTATGCTGGATTTAGACTCTGGTCTGGTTCTTCAGTGAGTCTGTGTCCTCTGTAGGAAGGACAGTCTCTGTCTCTGACAGCAGTCCTGTCAGCACCAATCGGAGATCAGAGAACATCAGTGGAGTTCAGCAGGGCTCACAGACGGAGCCTCAAACACTTTGTAAATATTTTGTCAGTTTAAGTTTCAAGATGTTTTCTAACCTCCTCAAGTCTTTGTCAGCAACAATGGAGACGATGAGGAAAGGACTCTTCTGATCACAGTTTGACGTTTGTGTTATTCTTTCATTGTAAATGTGAACTGAATCAGTGTTGTTCTGCAAGTTACCAAAAATAAATCCTTTATTTCATTTCCTTTAGGAGTTACTGAATTTAAAAATCAACAAGTTATTTGATCATTTTCTTTTAATGTTGTGGAGTGGCGTCCACTGTGGGAGAAGACACTCGTCTCTCTCCTCCATTATTTTCTTTTAACTTATATCCAGTAAGGCTGCACGATTAATCGATTTTGAATCGTAACCGACTTTTTGGGTTAAGACGATGTTAAAAACACTGAAATCGTACATGAACGGTTTCGGCTTTTCACATGAACGCATTCTTTTTGGTGCCTCTAAGCCACCGAAGTTTCTCCGGCCCGTCTCATGACGTCATGACAGAAGTGCAAATCATGGCTACTGCCGGAGACAGTGGTGGAATAAGTACTCTTTTTTTTTTTTAACTTAAGTAAAAGTATAGATACTGGGGCAAAAAAAGTACTTAAGTAAAAGTCAAAGTACCCAAGGAATACTTTACTTCAGTAACAGTACAAAAGTACTTGCTTTAAATTTACTTTGCAAGTAAAAAGTAAACGTATTTATAGCCGATGAAAAAATGCAAAATTTAAAATATAGAAAGTAAATTGTGAATGTAGCAAATACTCAAAATAAGAACCAGGCAAAACACTGTCTGCTCAAATTTATTTAGAACAGAGCATTGTAAACAAAAGCTTTACAAGCTCAAAAATTGTCAATTATTTATAATTCTGGCATAATATTTAACAAGACAGACAATTCTATTGGCAAGTATTTTACAAGTGTTTGTGGTTCATCTTCAAAAGAAGTTGATTTTCAAAGTTTTTCGAATGGAGACGTGCTCTTTTAGGAGAGAAGATCAATCCAGCTTTACTGAACAGTCTCAGCATGCTGCAGACACAGGTAAAGGTGTGTTTAACTCCAGAGACAGACTGCACACAATGGGGGAACGACTTCAAAACGTCAAATACTGTGCTTGTGCTGGTTCAGTACATCTTGCAGCATCTTGCTGCTTTGTACTTTCCTGGACGTTGGCCTTCATGGAGCCAAAGAAGTCCTCATCTGATGATGGAGAGCTGTTGCCAAACCTTTGTTACCTGGTCCAGATATATCTTGATGTAATCCAAAACTATATAAAAAACATACATTTGCAATGATTTAGTGACTTAGCATTTTATAATAACTCATATTAAAGAAAGTGGCTAAATGGCAATTGTTTAAAAAAAATACCTGCTTTCAGCACATCTCATTACTTGTCCATGATGTTCAGAACTTTGGGAGCAGGATAGCAGCAGCGATCATTTCAGGATCAGCTAATATTTCTGAAAATCTCTGCTCAATTGAAGCCTGGAGTGCATTGATCAGGGGCTGATGCAGCTTTGATGACAGCTGGAGGCGCTCAAGCTTCTGGGTAACGCCGGGAACGCACTGGACGCGGAAGCGGAGCGCGCGTCTCCGCGCCAGCGCTTGGCTGTTCGCACTGGAGGCGTATCTGCTGCCTGCGCTCTCCGCGCTGGTCACACATCGGCTGCACTCGGCTCGCTCCGTCAGCTCTCGGTTTTCACGTTTGTTCCCTCTGTCTCGCTCTGCCAGTATGGATGGGTGTGTTTTGGTGACCTGTGGAGAGACTTTTTCTCCTCCTGTCCTCTTTTTTTCTGCATCACGTGAATGTCTGTCGCTGTGTGTGTGTGTGTGTGTGTGTGTGTGTGTGTGTGTGTGTGTGTTTGGGTGCGTACATGCGTATGTCTGTTTGTGTGTCCATCTGTCTTGTGATTAGACCCAAGTGACAAATTATAGACGGACGAGCAACACCGTCCGTAACTAATCGTTATTTAATTTGTTATATTTTGAAAATTGACCGGATTCTCTTGCCTTTTCTGTTTCCGACTTCCTGTCCGGTCCGATCTGCTTGATCCAGCCTGATTGGACCAGTTTGGTCTTAGCTGGACTTATTTAAGGAGAATCTGACTGAGAGTCTGACAACCAGTGCCCACATACTGTGGAATGGCTGCGCTGCTCTGCGCTTCGCAGGTCACAGCACTCACGCAGTAATTACGCACCCATTGAAGTCGATGAAGTCGCAGGCAGAGCGCGCCCACTGCCTGCGCGAGGGCTGAGTCTGTCAGTCTGTTGAGAGGCTGGAAGTGAAGCGCTTTTTTAATCCTGATGGACAAATGCAGCTTTCTGAAACTCTGAAGCCTGGATGGAAGCTTTTCAACACTGCCCTTTTTGGTGCCACCTGGTGGCCAAAAGTCTGAAGAGCAGCTTGAATGAACTGCTCCATGATGCTTCCCCACGAGTTGAGTTCACAGCTTCTCTTTATGATCATGTGACCGATCTGTTTGATATCATAATCATTGTGGTGATATGAACAAGTGTTTCTGAGAGTCAAAAAAAAATCTTTTGTTGAATTGATTAAAAAGCAATTTCAATGAATAAACTTTCCTGGATTGAACGTGTGCTTAAGCTTGGTCTCCTTTTGCTTGTGACTTCTTGATGTCTGTGAACATAGACAGTAAAATGTTATTCATAATAATATTTGACATAATCTGATGATAACCTTGTTGTTCTGTGAGGTTCCTGTCTCATATCTGTCCTAAACTATGGGTCCTCATTAATGATTGTTTCTGAAGAAATTCTGAGCTTGCACCTCGGTTTTTCTTTCCAATCCGTCCAACAAAGTCTGTTGGAACCACATCCAGAGTCAGAGCGAGCCCTGTTCTCGAAGAACGCTCCAACATTCCCATCAACACTCCTGAAGCTGGAAGAGTTGAAGCTGTTCCAGCTCCAAACGATGGACCCACATCAGATTAAATCCTCTGCTTTAAGAATGGAAGGTCACTCAAGGTCATCTGAATTCAAACAGTGAAAAACACACGACTCAAACCCAAACACAGGACTTGATAAAAGATTGGTTTCATTCACAATAGATGTCGGTGAGGACCTACATTGACTAACGCTGGTGGATTGGTGACACTCGCCTCTGGGTGTCGGTCAGGACACACAAACCACGACAGGGCTTCTGGAGTATCTTCTTCTTTATTGTCAGAAGAAGCGAAGTATTGCAGGCAAACATTTCTTCTTAGTTAACAGAGCCAGTGGGAGTGGGGATATCTACCCATGTACAGTACTGTGTTGTGTCGTGTTGTGGTCCTACAACAAGAAATTAATCATCATTAAGCTGATGAACAGAAGGACATATACACTGAGATGAATAGCTAACTACAAACATAAATCAGTCTTTAACAGGAGTGAAACTACACACTGATTAGATTGAACAGCATACACATATTGAATTACTCTAGCCAACAGTGACACCTACTGGACATTAATCAGAAACCCACAAACTCTCCAATTAAGTATCAAATAAGAAGTATTTACAGAAACCCATCTTGATTTAGACAAATGAAAGCAATAAGACATTCCTCAGGTGAATTGGACACACGTGCACTGAACATAAACCCCACTACATGATGAAATGAAATACAATCGCTCTTAACAAGCTAGCGTTTAGCATGGCTAGTAGCATCTGAACACAGGCTGAAATCACACCACAAAACTCCAACATGCAATGAACATTCCACAATCACAGGGTCATGATCTCAAAGTGAACATGCTGGGGTGCTACTTACATTTACTCAGGAACGCACAACTTCTGTATTCAGTTTCATTTTCCTCCCACACTCAAGCAGCATTCGAAGCTAACAGAACGATCCAGGACCAGGAAATAGTAATAACATTTCTCACCAGTAGGTGGCAGACCAAACCAAAATGTACTCAAGCAGAATCTACTGTAATCCCATCGTATAATAATGCAACAGCAATCAATAATGAAACAGCAAACGTAACGTGCATTCAATCCCCACACCCACAGTCCAAGCCTTTCTAACAGCCGCCCTCAAATGTACAAGGTACATTTGACTCACTGAAAGGCTCCTAACCAGGATCAATGTCCTATGTCTCTTCAGGTAGTGCAGGGAGAACTACCATCCTGGCAGTTGGTCTGGTGTACACCTTGTCCTTAATCTGCACGTCGGCAGATCTGATGTGACCATCTGCACTTTGGTGTACCTTTGTCACACGTCCAATAGGCCAAAGGGCTCGTGGCAGTTGTGGATCCATCAACATGACGATGTTGTCTTCTGCCAAGTCAGCTCGAGTAGTCTGCCATTTCTGTCTGACTTGCAGATTTGGGAGGTATTCCCGAATAAACCTGGACCAAAAGTGATCTGCCAATATCTGTGAGTGACGCCAACGACGTCTGCTCAGGAGCTCCGTTTCTGGGTAGACAACTTGAGGTAGGGAACCATCTGGCCGCCCCATCAGAAAATGATTAGGTGTCACAGGATCAGGGTCAGCTACACTGGCAGACACATAGCCCAAAGGTTTTGAATTCAGGATGTTCTCGACCTCAGTGAGAACAGTCTGAAGAACTTCCTCAGGTACTGGCTGAGCACCTATGGTGCTGTTGAGAGCTGTCTTAACAGAACAAATTTCTCTTTCCCACACTCCGCCAAAGTGAGGGGCACCTGGAGGATTGAACTTGAAAGCAATCTTCTGTTTGGCGAGAATTCTTTGCAGCTCTGGTGCTAGAGCTTCAGTTGCCTTTCTAAGCTCTTTCTCTGCACCACGGAAGTTAGTTCCCTGATCTGAGATTATTTCAGCAGTTGTACCCCGACAGGCAGTGAATCTCCTCAGTGCCATGAGATAGGAATCAACATCCATGTGGGTTAGGAGGTCAATATGTACTGCCCTTGTGGTCAGGCACTTGAAGATTATTCCCCACCTTTTTTCATTGCGTCGTCCGATTTTGACATGGAATGGACCAAAACAATCAGTCCCAGTTGAATAAAAGGTTGGCTTAAATAAGCGGAGGCGAGCAGCTGGCAGGTCAGCCATTTTTGGAACAGTAGGCTTTGCTTTCCACCGTCTGCAATCAGGACAGCTGAACTGATATCGGCGAATGGCTTCTCTACCTCGGAGTATCCAGTATACTCTTCGTATCTCTGCGAATAGTCGCTCAGGCCCAGGATGACACAGCCGCTGATCATAATGCTGTATCAGGAGCTTGGTGAAGGGATGGTAGGGATCTAACACAACAGGGTGCACGGCTTGTGTTTCTAGATCTGTTGCCCATCTTAATCTTCCTCCAACACGAATGAGTTGCTCAGATCCATCCATCTCTGGGGATAGGGAGCACAGTCGACTGTTGGTAGATACAGACTTCCCAGCTTGTAAAAGGCGCAGTTCCTCAGGGAAGCTCTCACGTTGCATCTGGTGGAGGATATGTCTCTCAGCATTGTTGTAGTCTTCAGCTTGCGGATTGCCTCCCCCTCCTGCCGCCCTGTGTAACTCCTCTGCAGTCATTTCGAGGAGTTCTTGCCAACTATTGTATGACTTGACCTCTGAGGGAGATGTCGGCATTATGGACGACGTGCCTGAGAAAACTGACTTCTTGATTTCTGAAGTGTCTTCCTCTTCAGCGCTGATCATTGGCTGACTAGGCCAAGTCTCTTGGGTGTGGCAGAGGAAGGACGGCCCTTGACTCCATCTGTTTGGCTCAGAGAGATCCTTGAGAGTTTTGCCTCTTGTGATGTTGTCAGCTGGATTTCTCGCTGAGTCCACATACCTCCAAGAATGAGAATCAGTTAGTTCCTGGATTTCGGCTATCCGGGTCCCAACAAATACCTTGAAACGGCATGACTCTGACTGCAGCCAACTCAACACTGTAGTGGAGTCGGTCCACAGAGTTATACTGGCCACTTTGAGAGTAAGCTCTGAGGTTAGAAGTTTGGCTAGCTGGGCTCCTGTTACAGCGGCACACAGTTCCAATCTCGGGATTGACATCTGGCGTTTGGGTGCAACTCGGGAGCGGGCCAACAGGAAGGAAAGGTGGACGTTACCTTTGTCATCTGATGTTCGAAGATATGCGACAGACCCGTATGCCTGTTCTGATGCATCACAAAAAATGTGTATCTGCCGGTTGACGTGTGAGGGATTAACCTCAGCAGGGGTGTAGCACCGAGGCAGAACAACTTTAGGAAGGGTGGTCAACTCACTTTCCCATTCCTCCCACAACACCTTCAAGTCGGCAGGGAGCTGTGGGTCATCCCAGTCTCGCTGTTTCTCCCAGAAATGACGGAGCAGCACTTTAGCACGAGTGGTAAAGGGCAGGATGTATCCAAGTGGGTCGTATTGGGAGGCTAAGACTCTGTAGATGTTTCGCATGGTCAGGATGCCATAGTCGAAGGGTCGATGCTTGTAACCCAGAGTGTCTTCATGGATGTGCCAACTGAGTCCAAGTGTATTTTCAGATGTGATTGTTTTATCCTGTGCGAGCCATAGTTCACTGCTGTTGGACTGGGCCTCTTTGGGTAGGTGGCTGATGACGTCTGACCCGTTACTCGCCCACTGACAAAGGTCAAATCCTCCTGAAGCCAGCAGTGATCTTAACTTGTCAACAAGCGCTTTGGCTTCCTCTGGTGTAGGCACACTTTGCAGACAGTTGTCCACGTAGAAACACTGCTCAACGGAGGATCGCACATCTTCTCCTGGAGTACTGTGATCCATTACATGACGCTGTAGAGCATATGTCGCGCAACAGGGGCTGCATGTTGTGCCAAAGGGGAGGACCTGCCACTCATATATCTCAGGAGGTTTGTCTCGAATCAGGTCTCGCCAAACAAATCTCAGCAGGGGTCTGTCCTCTGGAAGGAGGCGAACTTGGTGAAACATGCCTTTGATGTCCCCGCTCATGGCAATGGTATGTTCACAGAAACGAAGCAGCACCCCCAATAATGAAGCTCCAAGAGTTGGTCCTGGTAGCAGGTAGTTGTTCAGATTGAACTCTTGATGCTGGTGAGAGCAGTTGAACACGATCCGATTCTTGTTGTTATGACACACCATGTGATGCGGGATGAACCATGACTCACTTTCTGGCTTGAGGGTTTCTTGAGGTACTTTTGCCACAGTGCCAGCTTGGATTAGCTTCTGGATCTCTGCACAGTACGCCACAGCGCGTTCTGGGTCTTTACTGAGGCGTCTTTCAGTACTACGCAGGTTCGGCATGACTGATTCTTGAGAGGCTTGGAGAAACGGCATGTTCTGCTTCCGTAGCAGGGGGGTGGCATAACGGAAAGTTCCGTTGACATCCACACGTGTTGTCTTGGTTTCCAACAGGTGGATTGCCTCTTTGTCTTGTTTGGAGCGGGTTACAGTTTTTTCACTCCTGTATGGAAGGATGTCAACTTGCCAGAGCCTTTCCACATGTCTCAGTAACTCAGCATCTTGAGGGGCTCCTGAGATGAACAGACATTGTTTGGGTTGCAGACATCTTTCTATTGTTTTCATGGGCCCCTGTAGAGTCCAGCCCAGTTTGGTACGGACTGCAACTGGCCCATCTGGGGTGCCAAACCGTATTGGCTCAAGAGGGGTTATGAGGTGAGAATGATCTGCACCTATGAGCACCAATGGCTGCACATTCTTGAAGGAGTGCAAGGGAAGACCTGAGAGGTGTCTGTATTGTTTCTTCAGACTCTCCATGGGGTAAGAGTGCTCTGCTAGTCCCAGACGTTCAGCAGTGAAAGCACCTTCAATGGCAAAGCGTTTCTGGCTGTTGAAGGCTGATGAAACTTGAAATGACACTGATGAACCACTGAGTGTCTGAACCTCTTGTCTGATGGTTCTCAAGTCAAGAGTCTCTGGGTTTCCTTGCAAGCCAAGTTTCCGTGCAGCAACTGACAACAACATGGTACGCTCTGAACCATCGTCAAGTAAAGCGTAGGTTTCTAGGCTCTTGTCTTTATGATGCAATGTCACTTGCATCACTTTCAGCAGGACCTTGCTGTAGGTTGGCGGTCTGTCTAGATACAGTACATCTGTGGTGGTACTGACCAGACAGCTCTCCTCTCTTAATGGCCCCCTTTCATCTCTTGTATTCACTTCATGAAGCACCTGAAGATGCTTCCCTTGACAGAGACCACATTGTTTGCGGAGATCGCAGTGCGCTGCTTGGTGAGATCTAGCACAACGCCAGCATCTCTTGTGAGTCTTGATCCACTGCGACAGTTGTTCCTTAGCCAGTTCTTTGACAGCTGAACACTGGCTCAGGTAATGCTGACTGCTCTCACAGTAAGGGCAATATGGTTTGGACTTACTGTTCTTTTTTCCCTGGAAACTCGGGGACGCCGAATTGTCTTTGGACCCGTGTAGGATGGTGACAGCTTTCTTCTTCTGATGACTTGGCATGGGTTTGGCTCCTGCTCCAGGAAGATGGCCATCATACTCATGACACCATGCCTCATACTGCAACCATTCAGAGAAATCCACCAGAGTGTACACGGTGTTAGGATTTCGAAACATGGCTCTCCTGAAATCTGCTCTGTTTTCTGGGGGTAATTTACTTAGCAGCCGGGACACATGGGATCCACATTTCAGCTCTGCTTCACCTTCTGGGCCAAGAGTTTTGAGCAAACCAACTAGAGACTGCACCTGAAGGCTGAACTTCTCAAAAGCTGCTGTGTCCCCTCTGCGAATATCAGCAGCATCCATAACACTGGCAATCCTGCTCAGTGCAATCTGGTGTGGCTGGCCAAATTTCTCATTCAGGGCCCACATTGTGTCTGAATAAGGAGTGCACAGGGGGTGGAGGTGGTGCATGGTTTGGAGGCCGTGCAGCTGATCTGACATGGCGGAGTGGGCTTGTTTGGTTTATTGGTCCCATTCTTCTTTCCATTCTCTCTTTAAACTCTCTTAGCTCTGTTAATTCTGCTCTCATGTCTCGCTGGGACTGTTGGAGCTCGGTTCTCTGTCTCTGAAGCTCTTCTATCTGAGACTTGTATGCTGATGGGAGTGGAGCTGGCTCTCTGGATTGAGTGAATGGTGTAGAATGATCTACCTGCGTAGCCATGTCATCTTCATACAACTGGCGGGTACCTGGTACATAGCCTTGTCGCCTTTGATTATGATTTGTCTCATCCTGAGAACAAGTCCACTCCTCCAGAGTAAAGTCCCACTGACCATGATGACTGCTGATTTGGCTGTGAGGAATGGTGAGGGGTGTCATCTTGGCAGCACCCTCCATGCCTGAATACTGATCCTCTTCACCTCCACTGACATGCTCTGTCCCTCTGGAATGTGGAGGGATGTAATCTTTCCGGCTTCGATGACTCACCTCATAATCCTCCAATCGAACTGGTAGGTGAATCTGCCGCCGTGGCCTCACTGTACGCTCATCTTGGGCATACATGTTGCTTGCATCAGGGGTGAGTGTCCTAATCCGGCTCGAAGGACCAGAATTGTAGGTGAGGACCTACATTGACTAACGCTGGTGGATTGGTGACACTCGCCTCTGGGTGTCGGTCAGGACACACAAACCACGACAGGGCTTCTGGAGTATCTTCTTCTTTATTGTCAGAAGAAGCGAAGTATTGCAGGCAGACATTTCTTCTTAGTTAACAGAGCCAGTGGGAGTGGGGATATCAGGAGTGAAACTACACACTGATTAGATTGAACAGCATACACATATTGAATTACTCTAGCCAACAGTGACACCTACTGGACATTAATCAGAAACCCACAAACTCTCCAATTAAGTATCAAATAAGAAGTATTTACAGAAACCCATCTTGATTTAGACAAATGAAAGCAATAAGACATTCCTCAGGTGAATTGGACACACGTGCACTGAACATAAACCCCACTACATGATGAAATGAAATACAATCGCTCTTAACAAGCTAGCGTTTAGCATGGCTAGTAGCATCTGAACACAGGCTGAAATCACACCACAAAACTCCAACATGCAATGAACATTCCACAATCACAGGGTCATGATCTCAAAGTGAACATGCTGGGGTGCTACTTACATTTACTCAGGAACGCACAACTTCTGTATTCAGTTTCATTTTCCTCCCACACTCAAGCAGCATTCGAAGCTAACAGAACGATCCAGGACCAGGAAATAGTAATAACATTTCTCACCAGTAGGTGGCAGACCAAACCAAAATGTACTCAAGCAGAATCTACTGTAATCCCATCGTATAATAATGCAACAGCAATCAATAATGAAACAGCAAACGTAACGTGCATTCAATCCCCACACCCACAGTCCAAGCCTTTCTAACAATAGAACTGTAACAAATATAGTTTATTAAAGCGTCTGCAGCTCATTAATATCATTTGAGTCCAGAAGCTCAGAGGATTTTCATATAAATGTAGAACAGCTCATTTGCCCCAATGGAATATTTATATTTTCTGAAAACTTTTATTTATTTTAAACTTTCAACACAAAAAAAAAAAAATCCCCAAAATTAAAAGAATGCAGATCAATGCCAAGTCAGTTCTATGCAACTGAATGATTGTTGACACATTTCTGAGGTTGATTTCATACCTTTTTACCCCTTTATCAAAGAGGAATGCCACATTTTTGAGTTTTTTTTTTTTTTGAAGAATTATGAGTTTCTGGAAAGATCAACAAGAAAATATACAATTGGAGGTTTTGAATTCCTGAACTCATTTGATCAAAAAAATTGTCAATATCTCTGAGCAGGAGCAAATTCAAACTTCCAGTCTGACATCATTTTTCTTCTCTGATCAAGTCCTTTACAATGATGTATCATGTTTAGTCCTGTGACGCATGTTTACTTTTCCTTCCCAATCAGACACGTTGCTGATAAACATAAGGATTATGGGTATTGTAGTGCTTCTCCGTGATATGACATTGATAATAAAACGTGTTTTCTTAAAATAGAGTTGATATTTCACTTTTTGACTCAGCAGAAGCACATACTATTGTTACACAGTCTGCCCTGTTGCACTGTTGTAGCTAGTGATGAGATTTTTCTTCAGAATATCGATTCATCTTCATTTGCACTTCCGGGATCTATGAAATGACACCCACGTCGTGACGTCTTTGAAGCTGAGAATGTCCGTTCCCACCACGACATGGATTCTAATTGACTTTCAGTGGAGACTGTTTGCGTGGCGACCACACGCAATTTCAACACAATGCAAGCCAGGAGCATGCAATCTGGTACTAAGAGTTAGTTACTGATGCTCATTTCACACATTTCTGTGAGATCAGGTTGCATCTGGTCCTCAAAGAAGGCCTGGAGTCAACATATCCAACATTTTGAGTATAGCATCTCTGATCCTGAGACAGAGGGGATTTCAGTTTGTACAGAGATACACCAGCATTACAATATGACACAGATAAATAATATTCCACACAAATTAAACAAGTTTTATTATTCCCTGCTCCGTTTCAGACCTTTTTGTTTGTATTCTGTTCTTTGTTTTTCAATTCATTGTTTCATGTTTGAAACTAATTCTTTTACTCATACATACAAATTGCATTTTGTTGTCTGTGGTTTTGTTCTCTGCACACTTGAGTCGAGTGTTATCAAATGTCATTAAAAATAATTGCAATGAAACGACTTTTCTCTGGTCTGTATAATAATGTGATGTGATGAAATTAGGCAACTGTTGAGTGTCAGATGTTTATCACTGAAACTGTGTGCTGTTTAACGTCACATCTGTCTGATAAGTGTGGAGAGCCAGGTACCAGGCCTTTGGAGAATGGAACCCGGTGCCTGGAGGAGGAGGGCAGAGATTCCGACTTCACTATCCATTAGAAGCTCCATTCACCACAGGGACATTCAGCTGAACACAGATCAAAAGCCTCCCAATTCAGCAGCCTCTTGTGATTAGATTCCTTTAAAAGCGTCTTTTCACGATCAGTGTTAATAAAAGCAGATGTGGAACCCCAGCTTTAGTCAGATAATACTGTCCACATAACAAAGGTGGTAAAACAGACGATGTGGGTGTTCTCAATAATAAACATTAAATGAATCATAACAGTAAAGTAAACCTTTGAAAAAAACAGAAACTTGCTGTGTAATAAATAGCTTTCATAATGTGTTCCATCCCCAAGACTGACTGAGGATGCTGATATTATTTGATAGGCTTTATTTGGCGTGTTCTGCTCTGCTTCTGTTGAGACTTTGTTGGGAGTCGTCGTCGTCCCCCCCCCCCCCCCCCCCCCCCCCCCCCACACACACACACACACACACACACACACACACAGCGTTTATATATTTTTACATTTTTCATATTCCTAAATTTTGAAGTTTGTCCAAGTAGACTTGCCGTAATGAGATATCGTGCTCATACGGCGCATGCGCAGAACCAATTCATGTTCCGGGGTGCGGAACGGGTTCTGACAACAGACCCGCGTGTTGATAAACTTCCTCTGAACTGGACCAGTTCTTCTCCTACTGCTGAGGTTTTTCAGTCCGTGAGTTCACAGGAGCAGAGAAGAAGGAGTGTTGAGAACCGGCCTGAGTGTTTGAGTCTCCAGAGGAAACGTTTCATCTCCTGCAGCAACAATGACTCCAGTTGAGGCTTTGAGAGAGTTTATTCAGCAGCGACTAACTGCTGCTGCTGGAGAAATCTTCACCGCGTTTCAACAGACGATCATCCACTACGAGAAGGAGATGAACGTTCAGGACAGACTGCTGGAAATCACAGGAGAACTTCCAGCCCCGTTCTCCAGAACAGGTATGTTAAAGTGTGGATGAACTGAGTCTGACTGCTGGAGGCTCCTTCCTTTCCTTCTGAAGCAGCAGACAGAAACGAGGCTGCAGCTGCTCTTCTGGTTCCAAGTGAAACAACAGGAGTGATTTTAGCTTCAGTGTCAAACAAGATGTGGATCAGAAACGCTGTTTGCAAACAGAAGCAGTGATTTATTGAGCCTCAGTCTGAGCTAACATGCTAACTTCACTGTGGTTTCTGCAGCTTTTACTGTGAGTGTTAAGAATAGAGACATTAGCAGGTCTGCTGATGGGGGACAAACCGCTGGACAAGGTGAGGTCTGGGATTTAGCCTGCTCCAGACCAGGATCAGGTCCAAGATTTAGCCTGCTCCAGACCAGGATCAGGTCCAGGATTTATTCAGTCTCATGCCTTTTTCCAGTCAGAAGTTGTCACAAGCAGAAACCAGTATTCATTCTGTTGCTCAGAGTGGACTCCACAGTCCTTTGTGGTGAACACTTCCTAAGTTGGTTTTGTCCCTGAGAAAACCACATGGGTCTGTCTGTAATGAGAACTTCCTGTTCCGGTGGAGAGAAGGACGCCACTCTGGTAGTTGTGATGATTCTGTGTGTTCTCATCCTGGCTCGATCCTTTGTGCAACCAAATCAGCCTGAACCCTCTTGTTTTGGACTGGATGAGCCTGGATCAGTCCTGTGCCTCAGTAAAGCTTTCAGCTGTTCTGGACATTATAGGAACTCTTACAGAATAATGATGTGTTCAGGTGTTGCTGGGAAAAACATGTCTGAACCACGTCAAACGTCCCACTATTGTTTGAGAGCTCAGACAAGCCAGTGTAGCATCCAGACAGCCTCCTCATTTATTTATTCTTTAAACCTCACAGCTGCTGTCAGGTTTCTATAAAGGAGCAGTTTAATCTGTTTTTAAATGTCTCTGTTTTAAATGCAGCCTGTCCTGTCTCATCCATCCCTCACTGTGAAACACTCACATCCATCTCATCAGACACTTTGGCTGTGATCAAAACCGCATACTTACCTACTACTCATACTAACTTATTGAGTATGCAGAGCGTTTACACTGGCAGTATGCGATTTTGAGTATGCGAGAAGTTCCCGGATGCATACTGCATTCGCCAGAAATGTTGAGTATACATCGTGTGTTCACTACTCATACTGAAATTACCCAAGATGCAAAGCAACAGACAGCGTTTGCGCCAGACAGAGCTTGGCCCCATGCTTTGGGTCCAGCCCCGGGCTCTGGGTCCGGCCCCGGAGGGTGTGAGAAACTCTGCGCTCACCGGCGGGCCCGCCGCACCGGGGGGGTCCGCTGCCGGACCTCCGGAACTGACTCGGTGCGACGCCCATGGCGGGCCCGCTCCGTACGACCGCTGGGTGAGACTGAGCGGGTCGGCGGGGAGCCGGTCGGAGTGGCGGGGGCAGCCAATGGTGTGATCCGCGGTCGCTCGCCGCCAAAGCCCGACCGGGCCTGGAGGCTGGGCCGCTGGGTCGGTGGACCCGACTGACACGGCCACGGCGCCGGGCGCCGTGCCGGGCGGGGGCCCTCGTGGTGGGTCCGGGGTTCCTGTGTGCTCTGCTTCTCTCCTGCTTCTCTGCTTCTCTGACTCCTCCGTGCTGGAGCCGCTCACCGCGGCTGGCTCACATTTCGCCGAATTCGTCCGAACAGAATCATAAACGGCTGGTATTCGGACAAATAAACGACGCACTCGGGCTCTGAACGACCACTTCGTCGCCTAATTTTAAAAAAAAACCCTCGAAGTTGTACATTTGAAGAGTTTAGAACAAAAGTGAAATCAGCTTTAGCAGGTCGATTTTGGCTCGGGGAGGAGTGCAATGCATTGTGGGTTATTATGTAGTATGCTGTAGTGTAAACGCTTTGCATACTGTCTGATGGACTGAGTAAGCAGGATGCAGGATGGATAGTATGAGTATGGAAGGATGTAGGAGGCAGCATGCGGTTTCGAACACAGCCTTTGTCTTGTTTCCCTCCAGAGAGTCCACAGCAACACAGCAGTAACCAGAAGACGAGTTCCAGTGGTGAGCAGGAGGAACATGAAGCTCCACACATTAAAGAGGAGGAGGATCTTGTTGAGATGAGCGTCACTGATGGTGGAAGTGAGGATTCCCACCACTCTGTGAGAGACTCCACCACCCGGAGACTCACTGCTGCTGCTGTGGAAATCTTCAACCTGTTTCAACAGACTGTTGTCCAGTACCAGGAGAAGATTGATCGCCGACAAAGACTGCTGGACGTCATCTTCCAACCTCAAATCAAGTTACACAGAATGGGTATGTTAAAGTGTGAATGATGCTGGAGGATCTCCATCGTTACGGCTGTTTGCTTTCTCCTCCACAGACAGAAGCAGGATCTGTGTGTGTTATGTTTTTATTATTTTACTCATCTTTATTGAGCAGACTGGTAACTCCAAATACTTTCACTCTTCTTCTCCACTTTCTACTTCAGCTACAGCACACACTTTACTACACTACACGCTAGGGCTGCCACAAACGATTATTTTGGTAGTCGACTAATCACTGATTATTTTTTCGATTAGTCAACTAATCGCATCTTATATAAATTCAATGTAGAACATAGTTTATCACACCACCTTGAAGCTGCTCTTATATAACCATAATTAGATTTCAGCTTTAAGTGTTTAAGGTATATACTAACTAAAAATATAGACAATTCAGATGATAGTTCATAAAACTTTAATTGAAATATGCAACAAACACTTGTTTAACTGTGTACCATAAAGTGCAAATACTTGAGTAAAATAAGGAAAAGGCACTTGCCTAAACAACACAAAAATAAATCCTTCATGTTAATTTTTTATTCCTTAATTTGTGTTTGGCATCAAGCATAGCAACAATGAGGCAGGCACCTGTAACTAAGGAATTATTGAAGTGTTCGTCTCACTGACTCAAATAAAACAAAAGTGCATTTTGTGTTCAGTGCTCAACTGTATACAACTTTATTACACTCTGACGCTACATAATCCCAAACTACACAAGGCTCTTGTTCATAGCCAGGAAAGTCAGCATTTCTACATGTGTTGGAGACAGGCTGCTCTCTTTTTGGAACAGATGTTCTGCTGCAGAGAAAACCCGCTCAGATGGGCTGGAGGCTCTGAAACATAACGTGAGAAAACATCAGCGTGACATCACTTCTTATTAAAACACATCACTGTTAGAACGTTACAGAAAACATGAAATGTGTGCTAAAGGCAGCTAATAAATCAATTCGTCACCGCTAATGTTAACGTTGACAGCTATGAGTAAACAGCAAGTTAGCCCTCTATGCTAATGTAGCTTACCGAGACAATGGTCAATCATCGTTGTCACGAGCCACGACGTGCTTCTGTTTCGGGTGCTCATGCATCGCAGTTGTGCTGCTGTGGAAGGCAGGTTCTGTCCTGCTCCCACACTTTGGAGCTCCGCTGCCGCTGGGTGGCCATGTCGTCGCAGCTGACACGACTGTGCATGTGTGTTAAATACAGAGAGGCAGACGCGGCAGTGGAAGGTACCGCAGCAGTTTCGAGACAAAAGCAATGATTATTAAAAAAAAAAAAAAAAACACGACTAGTCGACTATTAAATTAATCGTCGATTATTTTAATAGTCGACATAATCGTGATTAATCGACTAATCGTGGCAGCCCTACTCCACACTACACTTTCGGAAGCACAGCATGTCCTTCTTCCTCAAGGAAATATATGCCAGATCTTTAACAATGTCCATTTCCTGTGTAACATGAAAGTGAAACACTAAATGTCTTTCAGAGCATTAGGACCCAACCGATTAATCAGCCAGCCGATTAAATCGGCTGATATTAGCTCTTTTCAAAATAATCATCATCGGCCGGTTGTTTGCCGATTGAACACCGATCTACGAGGGGGTACCCACAAATTCCCGGAATTTGGTCATAAAATACTAATAATAATGAGTTTTGACTTCTGGCCGTCAGATGTGCTGCAGGTAAGCCTCGTGCATGTCTGTGAAAAATCT
The DNA here is from genome assembly GCF_902148845.1 of Salarias fasciatus. Taxonomy (NCBI): domain Eukaryota; kingdom Metazoa; phylum Chordata; class Actinopteri; order Blenniiformes; family Blenniidae; genus Salarias; species Salarias fasciatus. Next base: position 3,776,113 of record NC_043759.1, on the reverse strand, counting down.
GAGCTCCCAGAGTTACACTGATGCCTGTCAGGCGCTATTTATAGCAACAGAGTGCCGCTGCGGTCTGCGCTTTTTCCAAAATGGCGACATTAACCGGAAAGCCAGAGCAACGCGCAAACATTAAATTCTGCTTTTTGCTGGGAAAAAACAGCAGCAGAAACACTCAGCTTGTTGCAGCAAGCCTACAAGGATGATGCTCCGGGGAAGACTCAGGTCCATGAGTGGTCCGGGGGTTTGAGAAGGGCCAGATGTCGGCGCGTCAGGTCCGCTCAGCCGTGAAAACAATGCTGAGCTGCTTCTTGGCTGTCCAGGGTCTCGTCCACAGCGAGTCTGTCCCTCCAGGTCAGACTGTAAATCAGGACTACTACGAGGGTGGACCCAAAACTTCCCGGACTGTGGTTATAACTTTTTATTTTTTAATCTTCGCAATTATTTGAAACTGTCACCTTCAAAATACTCTCCTTTGGCTTGAATACAACGCTGCACCCGAGATTTTCACTGTTCAGAAGAGTCGCCATGACCGTGCGTAACTGTGCTGGAAAGATAGAACTTCGATTTTCCCTCCCCCGCCTGTATGCCTGCCTTACCTTTCTGCTGCCGCTCCAGTTTCATCTTTGACAACAAAAAGCAGTCGCCTGGGGCCAGACCAGGGGAATATGGCGGTGGGGAGGCTGGTTGGTCACGGTTTTAGTCCAAAAATATGCTTTACGCACAACATTTGGTGATATTTCTGTGCGTAACGGGGCGTCCTGTGGTCTGCGGTCTGTTATGATGCGGCCATTTCCGGGAGCCTTCATCTCACTGCTTCTAATAACCACCTGAGGATGATCTGTCTGGATCTCTACAATACTCCCATCAGATCTGCAATGTCATCAAAAGTCCTGCGTGGATCTACCAGGACGTCTTCTTCAGTTTTTGTGACGTTTTCCTCTGTTCTGGAAGTGGATTGTTGTCCTCTGCGTGCCTGGTCTTTGTGATGTAATCTGATCGCTCTTAAAGGGCCCAAACCACTCAGACACCCTAAGAATCCTTCTTAAAGAATGTCTGCAACATGGTGAGTGTTTCTGCCGCTGTTTTCCCAATAAAAAACAAAATGTTTTGACAGAGCGCATATCAGTGGATATCCGCCATCTTGAAAAATCGAAGAGCGGGGTGTAACTCTGTCAACACAAACAGTGACTGTTAGCTGACCGCATCACGGGGGAAGACCAAACCTGGCACAGTTATGCATGAGGCTATCCTGTAGCGACATCTAGCGGCCAAAGTCAGAAATTCATTGTATTTTTTTATTAATAGAATCAGTCCGGAAACTTTTGGGTCCCCCCTCGTACATGGAAGTCCTCAGACGCTCCGTGAGGATGTGAGGAGGAAGCAGAGCGTAGTGGCGGAGTGGAGCCGGTTGATCCACCACCACAGAGCGCCAGCGGACACGGCGCTGCGCCTCACACAGTTTCTGGAGAAGAATGAGACGAATCTCCTCTCCCATCCGCCTTATTCGCCAGATGAAGCCTTGAGTGACTTTTTCTTGTTCCCCAGGTTGAAGAAGGAGCTGAAGGGACAGCGGTTTGCAGATGTGGAGGAGGTGACTGAACAATCGCAGCCGGCCCTGAATGACACAATTACGCGCGGGTGTCACGGCACATTCGTGAAGTGGGTGACACGGCTGGAGCGCTGCAATAATGCGGATGGAGATTATTTTGAAGGCGACAGTGGTGTTTTATTTTGAAATGTCAGAAATAAAAAGTTACAGTCAAATTCCGGGAATTTTTGGGTGCCCCCTCGTATTCTTAATTTGTCATCAAACACTAAATGGTGTGAAGTGTCGGAGTTGCCTGATCTGGCCGTCTTGCCAATGCTGGGTCGTCTTGAGGAATGTGTCACGCTGTGTCCAAAAACAACTACTAGCGTGCTAACGTAGCCACGCTACGGCGACGTCATCACGTAAATTACCGCGTCGACCCGGCTGTGCTTTTCAGACTAAAGCCAAGCCGATTAAAACTCGGGTCGCTTGCAGGCTCGATCGACCCGGGTTGGAATGCCGTTTAAACCCTTTCCCACTGCCGTGAGGAGGCGGGTATTAGCGGGTTTAAATGGGTTTTTTGGCCAGTGGGAAAGAGTGAGGAAAGTGTCACATGCTGTGTTCTGCTGGGAGGAAAGTCCTTCATCCTGCTGCACAGCAGGGGAGGGCGATACTCCCAATTTCACCAAGTCAATACTGGGCCAGTATCGCTGATACTGATCCTTTTCACTAGTGTTTTTTTTTTTTTTTACATTTTTAATTTTATTCTACATATATCACAGATAACAGTTTCACTGTCTGACGCTGTAAAGTTGCTCATAACAGTTCCTGCTCCTCTTCCTCATCTTAACGTTGACATTAATGAGCCAGTCTGTCTGTCAGAGAAAGAGAGAGAGAGAGAGCTTACCAGGATAATGAAACACAGGATGAAGATTGATAATGAAACACAGGATGAAGATTTTAACCAAATAGAACAATTTAAAAATAAAATGATTAATTTTATCCTTTTCCACACACAAAAAATGTCATTACTAAAAATATAATCTAAAAAATGTAACAATATCAGCAGTACAACAAAAAGTGCCACTACCCATAGGTATTTATGAAAAATAAAGTCAATAGTGTGGCGGCTGATCTCTCTTAGATCCCGAACTGCTGTTGTAAACCAGCTTTGCCTGACACAGCCTACACCCAACAGTAGGTCCACTTTGAAAAGCTGCCACACTGCGCTCCGCTCGTTGTTAGCTGCTATCGCGTCTCCGATTCAACTGGAACGCAACGCTGACTGTGGCGGCGTTTTTTTTTTTTTAATCGTTCACATAGCGCCGCATGAATCTGTCACGTGAGTGATCAGGAAACATCATCACTCCAAAAAATATTATACATAGGTGAAAAATGAACGAGGAGGAGGTGGAAAATAACGTGTACAGCTGTGGTGTGTCCTTCCATCGGAATAAGCCCCAAAAGTTCCTCTCTAAAGCAGAGTCCGTCGTGAAATCTGACATAAATGCACAGCTGAGCCATGTCGGTACAGTCCGTTGATTCATCCACAGCAAGGCTCATAAAATCTTTTCAGGTCATGCAAAAGCTTCCTTGAAACATCCTTTGCGAGTAGTTCCACTCTGCGAAGAGTTGATGTGTCCGAGAGAGGCACTTTTTTAAACGATGCAACATTTTCCTTCACTTTTTCATCAAAAATAACTTCGACTACAGCTAGCATACAACCTTTAACCCTCTCTGCCTCGGTAAAAGGCTTCTTATGCCGTGTTAGTGTCCAGGCTACTCGAAGAGATGCGATCATAGCCCTCTCTTGCTCTGTGCAAAAGCGTCCAAGGGAAACCTGACATTGTTGAAATGAAGCCAGCAGACACTGTACCAGGGCTGCACAATTCATCGAATTTTGATCACGATCACGATTTTGCCTGCCGCGATTAAATTTAGATGATCGTCGCGATTTTAAAATTGAAAAAGCGGGCTCTGTTGCGTGTCAAATCAAAATCAAGCACTTTCTAAATCCAACAGTCAGCCAACCACCAGGGGGCGACCGAGGTCAGGGCCTCATCATTACGCCGCCTGAACAGCAAGCGAACGAACCCTGCAGCAGCAGCAGTGTCAAATGATAAAACTATGAGACGGTACAATGTGGAGAGCAGCAGGCAGTGACAGTGCTGAGGCATCTGGAGGTGAGGAGCCACTAGTGCCTCATAAAGGAGCATCATCTACTGCAGCGGTCGGCAACTGGCGGCCCGATGCCACTTGTAGCCCGCGAACAACAATATCTGGCCCGCCATGCGGCTTGGAGAGAACGAGGGAATCATTGTTCTGGTAGGTTTAATTTCCGGGTTTCGCGTGGCTGTTTACTGTTGTCTTGTTGTTTAATCTTCATCTTGTTGTTCAGTGATCATCGTGCTGCTCTCAGAATTTAGCATGCAGCAGGTGACGGTCGCTCAGCTGTGAGGCGTTCAGGTTCCAAAGTCATAATCCGGCTCTTTTCAGATCAGAGGTCTGGTCAAACATTTGTAAATACTTACAGTCGGTGCTTCGATATGTTTGTTTCTAAGGAAAAGCGATCGATCACAACATTGAAATGGTTCTAAATAGTTGTTTACATTTGAATTAAAACATGTTTGATTATGTGCGCATGGCATGCATGCCGACTTCGCTGAAGTGCTGAAGACGCACGTCTTCAATTTTAAGACTTCGTTGTTAAAAAAAAAAAAGTGCAATAAAAAGGTATGTCTTACCTGACATAATGCATAAATGTGATTACAATATTGACAAAAATAATCGTGATTATCATTTTGGCTATAATCGTGCAGCCCTACGCTGTACTTTATTTTGCCTTTGGTCCAAGCCCTCTGGAAATCGCGCCAAAATGGAGCCGTGTGTTGTGTTGTAGTGCCGCTTCATGTTGTATTCCTTCATAACAGATATGGATTCATTGCACAGTAAGCGTACCGGCTTCGTACTCGTCGTGGCTGGCAAAAAAAAAAAAAAAAATTTCTGTCCATTCGCTCTGGAACTGGCGGTTTTCTGAATCGATTTTCCGCTTCTTCGGTTTTGAGAGCGCCATGTTGCTCACCTCCGCTGACCGCTCTCGCCAGGCAACTGCAGAGCAGCGATGTGATTGGCTGTAACTGGCTGCGTGATACCGTTCACCCATATGTCACATGACATTGAGCACAGAATGTAGATATTTACGAGTTAGATCAGAATCGCTGTTGAAAAATTGTCCTACACACACTATTATTTACTGGCGGCTGGGCGGGCCACAAAAAGAAAAATCAAAATGGCCGTATCCGACCCGTGGACCGCGAGTTGAATAGGTCTGATGGTACAGCATGTTTTAGCAGAGTGAATGGATACAGCAGAGTGAATGCATTACAAAGTGTTGCTGTTTTTTTGGGGGGGGGTTGGGGATATTATAGTGTCAAGGGTTATTGCACATATTCTACACAGTAGAATTATATAATCTGACAGCGGTGGTGATGAGAGACCTGCGGTAGCGCTCCTTTCTGCACTGAGGGCGTCTCAGTCGCCACTGAAGGAGCTGCTGAGCTCCTCGACCGTCCGGTGCCGCGGCTGAGAGCTGTTGTCCATGATGGATGATGACTGAATGATAACTGTCTCACATGCATGCCTCAAATACAAACTAGGGGTGGGCGATATGGCTTAAAATTTATATCACGGTATAATTTGAAACTTACATGGTCGAAGGTAGGCCTGTCCAGTAGGGGTGTAACGGTACACAAAAGCCACGGTACGGTACGTACCTCGGTGTAAGGGTCACGGTTCGGTACGTTTTTCGGTACAGTGGGGAAAAAGTAACAAAAGCTCACAAATGTACCAGAACATCTTTCCCAAGCTTTCCCATGCGACACATTATTGGCCCAGTTTACATGGTGTTTTTTCAATTCGATTGTAAACAATAGTATTAAACGCCAGTGTATTCATGTACAGCATACAAAGCATCCACGATGAATCCTCGTTTACAAGGACCCTGTGACATGCGCACAAAGTCTCACGAGGAACTTGCAGGTCTTCCTCTCTGCAGCAGCAGTCCTCAGCGCCAAGCAGAGAGTTTTTATCTGCTGATATCTGCTCAAATAATGTCCCAAAATCTCCATGATACGCTGCTGAAGGAGCGGCTGCTCCCCTGACCGCAGCACCGCCGTGCGGAGCAGCACGTCTCGGTGTGAGCTCTGCGCCGCATGCCGATGTTTCGAATTAACTGGTGCCCGTGTTAACTTGTGACCAATAATGACTGAAACATCTAGTCGTTCTAGCGAACCTCGGCTATCGACAGTTACAGTGAGTGTATACGTTTAAAGTCTTTTGTGAGTCTTACTTTAACAACTGCTGTAATCAGCCTGTGTTTACACAGACTTCGCTGTCATTCGTTAACACGGGAACCAGTTAATCCATAACACCAGCCGGCGATCGCTCGTATTCTGCTATGGAGCTCTTTATTTGCGCGATTTGGTTTCATCTCGCCTCTCCAATGTTTTTTATGTCGGGGTTTTGTATTAAAAAAGTGTTTTTCCACCACTGTGGTGTTCTCTGCTGGTTTTTTGACTGTGTTGCTTCCCGTTTACTGGGACGTCACACGTCACTCCGTATGAGGGAACGCACGCGGAACAAATACTCTCCCGTTTAATCCGCTCCGCCACATGCTGCAGCTCTCATTATGCTTGTACTTTCTTCTGCATTTGTTCATGTTTGGACCTGCTTGTTGTACTTCTTCTTCTTCTGTGATAATGGTGGTTGCCGGCAGCTTTTAGGCTCATTACCGCCATCTAAGGTTGGAATTTTTTTTTTTTTTTTTACTCACTGGTGTATTCGTCGTGTGATTGTGTGTGCCGAACCGTGACCCCCGTACCGTGACGGTACGGGACGAATACAAATACCGTTACACTCCTACTGTCCAGTATACTGGTTTGTACTGAATACCGGTCTTTATTTTCGTGATGATATGACTTTTTCATATACCGCAATACCAGTGAATAGCCCAAACAACGTCTGGAACGTGCGCGGCGGTAAAGTGTTTCAGCGGGGACCCATTTCACTGCTGCACACCAACAACACGGCGTGTTGGCGAGAGCTCTCAAAGTGAAGCACATTCTGTTTACCCAGAGGAACTGATGCCAAAAAGAGGAGCCATGTCTGTGGTTTGGAAGTTTTTCAGCTTTGAAAGGTCGGACGTGGATCATCTGTCTTTTGCAAATACTGTCGAGCAAAAGTGGGAGCCGGCGGTGGTAACGCTAGCAATTAGCTTAACCACTTTAGCCGAAAACACATTTTAGAGTATCAGGAATGTCATAAACTAAGATCCACACCCTCCACATCCACAGCTCAATCGGCCAGTAGCAGTCAGACGTCCATTCAAGATGCGTTCACTAAAGGGACTGCATATGAGAAAAAAAGCAAGCGGTGGGTCGAGATAACATCGCAATCTGGACATGGAAAAAAAAACATGATACAGTCCTGATGGCAGGCATATGGGCTATTTAAAGCCAATCAACTGCAGTAATTATTTTCTTAATAGAAGAAAATATGTGTAACAACACTCTTGCATGAAAAAAAAATACTGTCAAATACCGTGAAATCGGTATGAATTAAAAAAAAAAAAAAAAAACACGTGATATAAAATTTTTGCCATACCGCCCAGCCCTTGTAGAAGGTATACATCACGGCATAATTTGACATATGAATTTCAGAATAACAGTCTCTTTTAACGGTTACCATAGCACACGGTGAAAGCATGGAAGCAGGAAGTGGTTTTTAAAATATTAAATAACATAAGTCAAATTACTTTGAATCCAAACCAGGTCCAGATTACAGACCAGGGGTCAGCAACTTGATTTGGCGTCAGGCCAAATTTTTTTTTTTGACTGATCCCCGTTCGTCGGTGGCTAACAGCTAAGCTAACAGCTGACTGAGGCACTGGTAGCGTCTATCAGCAGGCTACTTTACAAAGCGTCCCTGAAGGCAGCAGGAGCTGCATGGCTCAAGTTTTTCACTGACGCAGAGGGTTTCCAGGCGTTTCACAGGTAATGAAGGCGGTTTAGGAGGCGCTAGATACTTACAGGTAATGGACGGTGTTACTGCCTCCGAGAAGCAGCTGCCTCAGATTCTCAAAATCATCTGGCGGGCCAGATACTGTTCGGCCGGTGGGCCGCCAGTTACTGATCACTGTTATAGATGTTCCACCAATCTTTTTCACGAGCTCTTCCTCTCTCTGGTCACCGCTCGCCGCTGTTGCTGTTGTGTACTACTTCTTCTGGGAAGAGGCATCTAAAAAGTTGCATACTGCCACCTAGAGGACACAATGTGCTATCGCGGTTGGGCGTTATGACCAAAATCCCTACCGTGGGCCAAATTTATATCCCATACGGTTTATACCGTTTATATCGCCCACCCCTAATACAAACTGATCAAACTGATCATGAGTTATTACAATCTTGTTACTCTAAGTGTAATGCAGTAGCCCACTGTGTTTTTATAGTCTGTAATAGGTACAACTGTGCCAAAATGCTGTTATGTGTTTTTGAAAAAAAAAAAAATTTTCACCTGCCCGCAGGAGGTGTCCCTTATTTCAGTCTCTGGGTGTTGGCAACCCGACGTAGGACAAGAAAAAACTGTGCAAAGCTATTCGGAGACAAGAGCTTTGTAACATCCAGTCGGGCGTTATGTAGTACACCGTCAAGCTAATGTAGGGTTCTGTTGCTCGGCTACTCCACATGTACGTCATGGAAGCAAAAAACTCGACGTCTTTCAAGCTGGCCCCGCAGTTTCTCATGGCAGTCCTCATACATTGTTGGTAGTGCAGTTTGTGAGAAATATTTCCGTGAGGGCATTGTGTATCGTGAGTCAAATTTCCGAACGAGGTAGTTGAATCCTTCCTTTTCAACGGAGGATATCGGCACCATGTCTTTGGCTACATAATACGACACCGCGTCAGTCAGTTCTTGCCATCGTTGACTTTTCTTGTCGTCAGGAACACCTTTGGCAAATGATTCTTGTATTTCGGGCTGGTTGGGTCTCAGCTTCGTACGAGGAGAGTCCGCCTCTCGCTTTCTGATACTCTCCTCGTACTCAACTGTGTGTCTCTGTTTAAGATGGTGGAATAGATTTGACGTGTTCCCACATTTACAATTCTACTACAATTCTACAATTTCATTTAGCAGACGCTTTTGTCCAAAGCGACGTACAACACAAGCAAGAATACAGACATAAGAAAGAAAGAAACCATTAGTAAATGCTTCAATTGCTTCAAGTGCGATTGGTCAAGGGAGTTGCCATCAAGTTGCAGAAGAAGAGCCACTACCCCCCCCCCTTTTTTTTTTTTTTTTTTTTTTTTTTTTGTGTGTCAACTTAGTCAGTGGTACATAAGTGCTGGGTTTTAGAACACCTGATCTATTCTGCCCCGAACATGGGGTCGGATTCAGACCCTAGGTGTTCTCTGAACAATTGAGTCTTCAATTGTCTCTTGAAAGTAGAAATAGACTCGGCGGAACGCACCGAGTTAGGTAGTTCCTTCCACCATTTGGGAACAACAGAGGAGAAGAGTCTGGCAAGAGATTTAGAGCTGTGCTGGGCTGGAAGCACCAGACGTCTCTCACATGCAGAGCGAAGAGGGCGTGAAGGAAAGTAGACCTGGATCAGGGAATCCATGTAGGCCGGAGCCGTTCTTGTAAGCGTTTTGTAAGCCAGGAGGAGAGATTTGAATTTGATCCTGGCTGCAACTGGAAGCCAGTGAAGGGAGATGAACAGAGGAGTGACATGAGCTCTTTTGGGCTGGTTGAAGACCAGACGTGCTGCTGCATTCTGGATCATCTGTAGAGGTTTGACTGTACATGCAGGGAGGCCCGCCAGAAGAGAGTTGCAGTAGTCAATGTGTGATAACACGAGAGCCTGAACCAGAAGCTGTGTGGCCTGTTGGGTCAGGAAGGGTCTGATCTTCCTGATGTTGTAGAGGGCATAACGACAAGACCGAGAAACTGAGGCCACGTGAACCTTAAAGGTCAGCTGGTCATCAATCATGACACCCAGGTTTCTGGCTGAGTTTGTGGGCACAAGTAGGCTGGAGTGAAGTTGGACACTGATCTGAGGCTGGACAGATGGACAAGCTGGAAAGACCATGAGTTCAGTCTTAGACAGATTTAGCTGAAGGTGGCGTTCCTTCATCCAGGTGGAGATATCAGGCAGACATGCTGATATCCAAGCTGAGACTGTCATGTCGTCAGGTGGAAAAGAGAGGAAGAGCTGAGTGTCGTCAGCATAACAGTGGTAGGAGAAGCCATGGGAGCGAATCACTGCACCAAATGAGGTGGTGTACAGAGAGAAGAGTAAGGGGCCAAGCACCGACCCCTGAGGGACCCCTGTTGATAGGCCATGTGACCTTGACACCTCCCCTCGCCATGACACTCTGAAAGATCTGCCTGTGTGGTAGGACTTGAACCACAACAGGACGGAACCTGAGATGCCGAGGTCAGAAAGTGAGGACGGTGTCAAAGGCAGCAGACAAGTCCAGCAGCAGGAGGACAGAGGACTGAGCAGCAGCTCTCGCGAGAGATTCTGTGACTGAAAGGAGTGCAGTCTCGGCGGAGTGGTCGCATCTGAAGCCTGACTGAAAAGGGTCAAGCAGGTTGTTGTTCCGCAGGTGTTCAGAGACTTGGTTAAATACTGAGCGCTCCAGTATTTTCGACAGGAATGGTAGAAGTGAGACTGGCCTGTAGTTTTCAACCTTGGCTTGGGTTGAGATGAGGCTTTTTTAGTAGTGGGGTGTTTAAAAGTAACAGGAAAAAAGCCGGTTTCCAGGGAGGAATTGACAATGTGCGTGACTGCAGGTTTGATTATGGGCAAGATGGTCTGCAGAATGCTGGTGGGTATTGGATCGAGAGGACATGTTGTCGGTTTTGAGCTCAGAAGAAGTCTGGAGACCTCATCGTCACTCACCTTTAGCGATCACCGTCGCTTTACAAACTTTGCCAAATATAGTCTTTTGTTCCACGTCTTCTTTCCTGAAGCCAAACCATGTCCATATAACAGAGGAGGCTCCTCGTTTAGCGACAAACTCGTCCTTCGCAGTTTCTGGTTCTGCTCCGCCTTCCGCCATGCTTACTTTGTGTTTACCGCTGTCTGATATGTCTCGCCCACAGACTGGAGCACATGTGCACCGTGCACAGATTACGTCAATCACTAGATTTATTTTATTTTGTTGACACTGGTCATAGACAAATTTATACCGTACGAAATTTTTATACCGGTATATCAATATTCAAATTAAAAACATATCGCCCAACCCGAATATCAGGATGAGAAACAAAATCGCAATGTCAAGTGTTTTGCAATATGGCACTGCTTCCTTCATCCAGCTGCAGATGTGCTTGATGGAACTCGGTTCCCTCACTGGCCTGAACAATAAACTTGTGGACATTGATGTTTTTTGAAGAGGCATTTCCTGAGAACATTTGAAAGCAGGACGTCTCGTCATCCCTCCATCTCAGATAGCTTGGTAAACAGTTAACAGAATGTTGTGTGAAAATGAGAGAAGGTGAGTGAATGCACCACCTAGAAAAAGTTCATCCATGAAACGACTCGTTCAGCAGCTGAAGGTGCTCATCCAGCAATAATATAACGACTTTACGCTGTTTTTAAAATTGAATTGAAGTTTTCAGTTTGACCACCTCAGTGCCAGTGTTTTCTAAGCTTGCACTGTAGAAGTAATGAAACTGATCTTTTATCTTGTCTTTTTTTGTCCCTGCAGAGCTCCAACAGCACCGTGACTGTAGAGAGGAGCAGGAAACAAACTACTGTCTAGAACAGGAGGAACCAGAACCTCTAGAGATTAAAGAGGAACCAGAAGAAGCAGGGTTTCTTCAGTTTCCAGAGGACCAGGAGGAACCAGGGACTCTAGAGATTGAGGAGCACGAGGATCTGGGTTCCAGCCAGACGGGAGCGTGGCCTGTTGTGACGTTTGAAAGTGAAACCTTGAAGGTTCCTTCTGTTGAGGAGCAGAGTGACCTGAGTGAACCAGAAGAAGAACCAGACACTGAGCAGCTCCTCTCTCAGGACTCTGAAGTCCACCATGAGAACCACTTGATTGACTTTCCAGTTTCAGAGAAGCAGGCTGGATGTGAGGAAACATGTAGTGAAGCTGTCCGTAAAAAAACAAAACCATGTCAGAAGGTAAGAACGGTCACTGATAAGAAGAAAACCTGTGAGATGTGTGGAAAACGCTTCATTTATCAGAGTCATTTGGTGTGCCACATTAGAATTCACACAGGTGAGAAGCCGTATTCTTGTGAAACTTGTGGAAAAAGTTTCATTGCACATCACGCTTTGTTGCGCCACATAAGGATTCACACAGGTGAGAAGCCATATTCTTGTGAAACATGTGGAAAAAGTTTTAGTAAACGGAGTTCTTTGCTGTCCCACATGACGATTCACACAGATGAGAAGCCGTATTCTTGTGAAACATGTGGAAAAAGCTTCAATATTCAGAGTAATTTGTTGCGCCACATGAGGATTCACACAGGTGAGAAGCCATATTCTTGTGGAATATGTGGAAGAAGCTTCAGTGGTAAGAGTTATCTGTTGTCCCACATGAAGACTCACACCGGTGAGAAGCCGTACTCCTGTGAAACATGTGGAAAAAATTTTAGTCAACAGAGTAATTTGTTGGTCCACATGAGGATTCACACAGGTGAGAAGCCATTCTCTTGTGAAACATGTGGAAAAGGTTTTAGTCAACAGAGTAATTTGTTGGTCCACATGAGGATTCACACAGGTGAGAAGCCATATTCTTGTGAAACATGTGGAAAAAGTTTTAGTCAACAGAGTAATTTGTTTGGCCACATGAGGACTCACACAGGTGAGAAGCCGTTCTCTTGTGGAACATGTGGGATGAGATTTACTCATCGTCGTTCATGGCTGCACCACCTTAAAAGTCACAAATAGATGGCGCCATGAAAGACTCTCTTGGAGAGCTCATTCAGGAAGTTCAACTTGATCCCCAAACCACAAGAGAGCATCCAGTTCAAAGGAAATGTTCCACATTCAAACACTGTTGAGACGAGATCCACCTTCAGGAATGTTTTTGTTTGTGGTCTGTCACAAAAATGAGAAATTTCAAGAAATGGAAATAAAATGTTGACATGAATTCAGTGGGCTTTCTTCTTCAGTGTTTGTTTTTTAGTTAACATGACTGAGCGAGAATTTAACTGAATTTTTTTTATGGTTCATGGAAAAAAATCCCTTTTGCTTGTATGCAGCACATGACTGCTAACATGGAATATCTGAAAACTTGTGTGGAATATAATCTGTGCAGCATTTCTTCTAACTGATTACATTCACCACCGCATGTCATTCATTTGTCCAAACCAAAGGTTCTGTTGAAACGGTCCACACAAGATGTTTTGGTGTTCATCCAACGCTGTAATGGTGCGTTCACACCGGACGCGTCGTGAGCGGCGCTTTTCTATGCAAAGTCTATGGTGGATGAGCATCGTGGAGCGGCGGGGCAGCGCATCAGGACCGTCAGGAACGTCGCTTTTCGAGCGTTTCGAGCGTCGACGCCCATGACGTGCGTCCCCGGCGTCAGAAGCGTTGTGAGCGTCGCTTTTTGAGAGTTGGGAAAACTGAACTTTTGACGCGCTGCCGCTGGGCGTCAACCAATCAGAGACGATCCCTCCGCTGCTACGTCACTACAAGTGATCCGAGCACCGATGCGGGCCGGCCAGTGTTGCTAACTTGACGACTTTCTCGCTAAATCTGGCGACTTTCCAAAGCCTCTTGGCGACGTTTTATTGTCAAAAGCAACTAGCGACAAATCTAGCGACCTTCTCCGGTGCTCTGGAGACGTGACAGGACGTCTCGTTGCTGTCGTCAATGAGCAGCGGGTGCTGCTGTGAGCCCCTCCCCCGTCCCAAAGCTCTCACAAGCGGCCAGTCTCAGCAGCGCTCCCCGCTGCAGTCAGAGCAGAGAGGAGCAGACCAGCCAATAGCGACTTTTCCGACGTCGACGCGGTCCAGCTTTAATTAACAAATAAAGCCGAGCCGCTCTAATGATGCGATCTGCCATAGCTGCAAACAGAAATCAGCCTCCCGCGCGCCAATAAACTGACGCGCGTCAAGAGCGTCGCAAGCGTCGTGAGCTTCTTGACCACCTGGTGTCAAGCGTCGCGTGTGAAGCGTCCCAAGCATCGACGACGCCCGCGACGCGTCCGGTGTGAACGCACCATAAGACTTGAACAGGAGAAGGTTCCAATGAATACACACCAGGATGTCGGTTAACATGGCGTCACATCACACAAGTTCAGAATTATGATGCAAGTAAGTGGAAAAACTGTGGCTGTCACGGGAGGGGCTGCCCCTTCAGCAGCTTGGGGGGAGGATCCTTTGAGAGCGGCTGCGTCTGCAGTGACCTGTTGCTCCGCCCTCGTCCGGCTCTGCCCTCAGTCGTCCACATCAAAGGATCCTTTTTCTCTTTTTTTAGCTGAACACCTGTGTTAAATAGGGATGGGAATCGACAACCGATTCTTTAGTAGAACCAGTTCCTCATGTCTCGATTCCAAGGAATCGTTTGGCTGTCTCCTTAACGATTCCGCTGTTGATTCCACTGTGTGCGTGACGACGTATCATGCGCCGAGCGCATGGGCTCACAGCAGCCACAGAGCAGCTGCGCTCCGCTCTGGCGCTGCCACAGCGCCGCGGACCGGAAACTTTCAGCAAGGATCATATTTTTCCTCACTCCGGAGCCCTGCTGCTTCAATCTAAACAGAAACAAGTCGGGCGCCAGATGGAAACTAGCTAGGTGTTCCAAAATCTGTGATTTCAAAATAAAATCTGCGTCATGTTTTTGCCATACAAATTGTTTTTTGTATTTCTTCTGGTAGAATGTATAACAAACAACGCGATCTAATCATTATATGCATTAGAAGAATGAACGATGTTGTATTTACTCACTGTAGGAAAGTCAAAGACACCAAAATTGCAAACAACAAAGCTCCATGACGGGAGCGGCTGTGTTGCCAGATTGGACGGGCTTCTGCACAATCAAGCTACTTTTGAACCCGACGTGGGTTGATGAAATGGCTGTGTTGGTGACGTGTTTTTTTTATATGCAAATCCGGTTTTTACGGTTTTAAACATACATTTTCTACAGAGATGGAGGTTTGGATTGCTTTCTATCGGTCATCTCCAGGTGACGTCACTCTGTTGCATTGTGGGATTGAGCCGCCATTCTGGAGGGATCATATCACTTGCGATCAACAGTTTGTGATTCACGTCTCTGCGTGCAGCATTATTTCTCAGAAATGGCGAGATTGTGCTGCGTGATAGGCTGCCACAATAAGTCGCATCGACGGAATGGGAGCAGACAGAAGGCAATCTCCGTTTTTTTCTAGTTTCCCACGTGGAAAAGAAATTACGGGCAGCAGACTGAGGAAATGATGAAGAGGCGTCAGACCGAAACGCAGCAGTGACATGAAAGAGCATCACTTTCGACTCCATATCTGCCAACATGCTTGTTTGCTCTCGACATTTTCATAAAGGCAAGTAAGCGAGTTTATTTGTTTTTAAGCAATGTTACTGAAAGTGTGGTTTCTTTCAGAATGAAGTCACGTTAACCGCTAATGGTTAGAGCAGCTGCGAACTAGCTTCACCCAGCTGCGAGCCAACTTCACTTGTGAAATACAGTCAGCAGAGGAGGGCAGTGGAGAATCACTTCATGCTAAATCTGTTTATTTTATTTCTTCATCTTAAATTTAAACTTTACGGAGGGAGTGACTTCAAAGATCCAGTCAGACCCGCTGTCCAGAGGAGGACACGTCATGTCAGTTCTCACAGACAAGTAGACACAAACACACACTTCCTGGTACACTGCAGCACACATCAACACATCAGATTTGATTTCCTTTTGTTGGGGAAGCATTAATGGAAATATTAATGTGAAGGACCCAGGCCTTTTCAGCAGGCCACAGGCCCTTCAAGACATAACCCGGAGTCATGTTGTCTACAAATACTGTCCCCCTTCACAGAGGAGACATGACCCCTGCTGTGACAGAGACACAGCAGACTTTGAAGCTCTCCGGAACAAAGGAGAGAAACTTCTTCCCCCAGCAGGAGGCCAGAACCGCCATCTTGTCCCACAGAACCTGAAATGGCTGCCCTCTTTCACCGTGTGCTCAGGCTCACAGAACGAAGAAACCAGATAAGGGTGCAATACCACCGTCCCACCTCACGAGGGCGCTCGTGAGGCTCCTCCCCAGAGCAGAGGAGGGAGAACCCAGATCACCGTCTGATTGGCCAAGACGACCCTGGGGGCGGGAGCTCCACCCGCCAGTCAAACAGAGTCACAAGACGCCATCTTTAGTTCAACTTAAGTTTCTGTCTAGGAAGGACGTGTGCAGCACGCCTCTTGCACGGACTAAACCCAGTACCGAACTGACCCGGCTGGCCGGGACGTTTCGGGGCAATCTTTCCTTCACCAGTGAAGCCCCTTTTTCCAGCGAAGCAGAACGGCAGGGACTCCCCTGGAGCGGACCGAAGACACCAGCAGGATCACCCCTACAGCTCCGCTCCTTCTGCTTGAGCCACGGCTCAGAGCTCCTCCGTTCTCCTCCCCCCGCAGCCGACCAAGAACCAACTGAGGGCCCGGACCGGAGAACCGGACGCCTCTTTTCCTCCACGTGGACCGCTCCAAGAGCCCAGGGTTCTGTTGGGTGCAACAGAACCCGAGCGAGATCAGAGCGAAGACTTTGATCTCCCCACCGAACTCACCTCATCAACGGACAGGACATGCACAGCGGCTGAGAGATAGCCGCACAGAACCAGAGCTGGAGGATGATCATGCACCCAGGTCCATGTTTGTTAATAACCCACACGGCCGTGTGAGGTTCAATGTTGCTCTGTTTTCCAGGACCGCCGGACACACCATAGCAGAACTCCGCAGACGTGCGCAGTTGGTGTGGAAGCAGCATCAAAGCCATACAGACACGAGACCTGTAGGTGGCGCCAGAGTCCATGGAATCCAGGTGACAGGCAGCACAAAGCAGCGATCAGAAGGCCATGAGTTCCCTCCCTCTAAAGTGGTTGGCATAGGGTGGTTTATTACACACCCACCGCCTCGAACAACAGGGTGAACAACCAGGTCACATGGGTGAGAAACCGGATCTTCAGAACCCTGAACACAAAGGGGGGTCAGACCCAAGCCACACATGGAGAGGTGAGTCTGAAAAGAACCAAGGGCTCCCTCTAGGGGACGACCCGAGAACAGAGCTGCAGCAGTGGGTGAAAACCTGCCGTCAGACAGCTATCCAGGGCCTGGACCTGACCTCCCCGAGGGGGGTGCAGGACCACCAGCCCCTCCTCGCCTGACTAGGCCGAGACGCCCTCCCCGCCGCTCACAGGGCTCCCCCTGTGGGTTGGGGAAGGAAGTTCGGTAAGTCAAAGAGGGGGGCCGAGACCACCGATCTCCAGCCCTCAGACTTACCATTCCTGACCTTCCTGAGCCGTTTCGAGCGCAGAGACCATCTCAAGCGCATTTACACCACCATGGTGGTAGAGGTGTATGTCATCATTCTTGCCCTGCTTCATTCTGGGTCTGAAACAACTTTCATGTGTTCAGTGACTTTCGCAGTGGTCCGGAGAACCCTGCCTTCTCTTGGTAAACCATCTCATGCAGCAGCCTGCAGTGTTAGCATCACCAGCTACACTCAGGATTCTTCACCCATCACACCACTGGTCTGGGTGAACATCACACTCCAAGAGACATCATTGGTGCATCCCACCGACGTCACCACACTGAACACAGCACCACGACTCATCGGTCACGACCTCCCAGACTGACCAGCGCCGCTGATCGATCACCATCTTGGGCACCCGCGAGCCCAAATCAGCGATCTGACTCCATCTGGTCCAGAAATGGACCAGGCTGCTTCCAACAGCAGAGTCGCTGTCATCGAGTTCAGAGGTCCGGCACCGATGCTCATGCCGCTCCCAGAATCCAGCTTGCAGATACTGTTGACCACACCTCCTTTCGGTCACCAGCCACCACATGCTGAGACCCAAAACTGCTTTCAGGATCACCCGTCTCTCTTAAGCTCACTAAGACCCGTGAGCTCTCCTTTGTACAGCCCCCACATCGTGGGAGGAGTACCTTTAAGGGGAACCTCGGTTCCCGAGACACTCTTGGTCCTCTGGTCCAAGAAATCCACCATCGACGTGGACCTGCTGAAACTCTCGTGCCCACACGATGCACCTCCCAAGCAGGTGCAACCCAGTCACCACCGACTCTCAGCAGGCTTCACCCAGGCCTCCATTAAAGCCATCGGTGTAGGCGTTCTGTCCGTGCGCACCAGACAGAAAGACACCACGCACCATATGAGCATCATTCATGGTCTATGTCCCCGTGGTCCCACCAGGGTAGATCCTCTTCTTAGGCTTGGGACCCAACTGCATGCTGTGAACCAAGATCTGTGGTCGCTACCGAGCACTGACCAGCAGCCATGTGGCCCGCGACCCAGACGTCACAGCCCCAGCACGACCAGCAGGGGTCCCCCTTCACCTGACACTCCTTCAGGGGCAGAAAATGCCTGACACACAGGCCTTCCTCCAACCGTTGCCCCTGGCTCTGGCTCCCAAAAACTGGGGCTTTTCAGGCCCCGCTTCACAGCTGGGCTACCTCAGGCCCCGATCTGGCCCCGATTAGGCCCTGGGGGGGCGGGGTTACGTCTCCTCCGGCAAAACGCGCAGTCGCCATTTTTTTTTATCAGAAAGCTACAGGGACCAGCATTTAATTTAGTTTAATTTAGCCAAGAAATGGATTTTAAAAATAAGCGGTGGTGTGAGGAGGAGATCAGGGCTTCCTGGTGCTGTGGTCTGCAGCAGAAGTTCAGGAGAAACTTGGCGGAGCAGCGCAGACCCGGTTTGGGGTCCAACGGGAGGTGAAGCAGCTCCTGCATGACTCCGTATCCTGGTAAGTTTCATTCTTAAAGCACCGAGCTGTTAGCCTGCTGAGAATATGAAGCTAGAAATGATCCAAACTCTGAAATGCAATGATTTATGTTGATTCTGTTTTATAGTTGTTGGGTTGCAGTTCGCCGGAGCGTCGCTGCAGCGCGTCAGCCTCGTTAAGCTCACCATCCCGTCCTTCGGCTGACCGGTACCATTCAGCAGTTCGCCGGTACCGTCCTGCGGCTGACCGGTCCTCCTGTTGTACGTTGCAATTTAACAGAAATGAGGTAAACTGAGAAGGCATAAAGCTCGAAAAGAATACATTACACTAAATGCAAGTTTATTGACATTCCCCTCAGGTCCCCTGACCCAGATTTTCCTTCTGCCTGCTCAGCAAGACGGTCTGCATCAATTTGAAGTGTGTTGCACACTTCATGCAGGATTTTGATCTTTTTCTTCAGATCTTCGACTTCATCTTCAGCTGCTTTTCTTTTCAGTGACTGTGTGGCGTTTTCTTTTTTAAGACGTTGTTGCTCAAGGTGTCGTCTGTATCTTGACCTGGCGGAAGCTACTGAAGCCAGCAACTCCTTGGTCAGAGGAACATTCAAAACACCCCCACAAACACTGACCTTGTCGCATATCAACCTTAGAGCCTCCATCGACTCTTCAAGAATGTTGCAAGTTTCAACTTGCTTGTTGATTGAGAATCCTCTCTCCACTGTGGCTTGCCCATGTGACAGGAGCAGAAGGACTTGACAGAATTTTGACACTTCAGGGTAAGACTGGAGAGCTGAGTGCAGGAACACATCAACCCGCTGCTGCAGTGGCTGAAAGGAGAGAAAACGCTCATCTCTAGCCTCAACAATGAGAAAGCTCTCAAACTGCTGGACGATCACATCACCTGCAACAAGAGAATTAAAAAAGTAATAATTACTAATGTGTTCAATTTTATTGACATCATCATTCATTCAACAAACACGGTGTTGTGTTCTTTATTGCACCACTAGGTGGCAGTGTTGCTGAACAGACATCACTGAGATGTAAAAAGAGTAGTGTTCAAGATGCCAATTACTGAAGTGTAGTGCTTTAAGATCTGCTGGCAATTAATGTGTTATTCTGCGGATAGCTGTTCAGCAAACAGAAGTATTTTATGACTACAATACGGTCTCGTTATTCGTGTCCCGACACCACACATAGCTCACATAATTTGCACATGCATAAGCAATATAATATGCAGCATCTTTCAGAAGTCTTCAAATAATTTCTTCTTGAAGAATTGGAGGTTTAAACACTTTAACACCAAAAAAAAAAAAAAACAAATGCACAAAATAGAAACTGTCTTGCATAACTTCAAGAGATGGAGAAGCTACATGAAAATAAATAAAGAGGAGATAATAGAGGACAGACAGTAATTAATCCACTTCTCCTGTCATTCTACTGTACTTTATTTCTCTTACCAGCTGAGACACCTCCTGTCAACTGACTGTCCTGCAGGAATTTCTGGACTAAAGTCTTCATCTTTGTGAGGCACCACTCTGGATCCCTGTGCATGTTTGTTGGATCCAAACATGCGATGGCCCTGACCACTGGAAACTTCAAGGGGCTTTTCTCTTGCAGTTTCTTAACGATGGTAACCAGGCCCTGCACACACTCTTTTAGAAAGACGAGCACAGAAAGCTCCCCTATCCTGTTTCCTGGCTTGCCCTGATGTGCCTGACAAATACAACATAATCACATGCTGTAAATGGTATAACAAGTTACTGTCCTCTCAGTGAGAAAATACGTTTCAACATATACATTTGAACCTACACACAGTAACAGCTACAATCATTAGCATTCCCCAATGGCCAAACCATTACAATAACTGATTGGAAAATCTTGAGGGGCAAAAATTCAGGCAAACATCCCTACATACTTTTTGTATGTCAAAGTTACCTTTATGAAAGATTCGGCACCCAGGCCAATATCAACATTTGTGACAGAGACCCAGTTTGCCTCATCGGTCACCTCTACTTTCGTCAGCTGCAGGGGAGTGAGGTCCTGCAGGAGCTCCCTCTTCACAAATCACCTCAGTAGACTCTGAAGATATAGCAAACAGTCAGTGGAAGAACTCTTCATATCGATTAATCAGATTTAATTTAGACCTTATTGTAATTATTGCCTTTATCAGCTCACTCAAATCTTTGGCCAAAAAGGGCAAAACTGGTTCATCAGTTTGATACTTTGTCAGGAAGGGGTTGAAGGTCCTGGTTATGGCCAGAAAGAACTCCAATTTGGCACCAATGAGGGGATCAGCCTGTGCCATCTCAGTGGTGTCATAGGAGGCAGTGCCCGGGTTGGGGAGCTTCTTTTGCTTCATAGCATCCACATACTGCATAATCAAAACAGCTTTATTAACATATTTTAGCCAGAAACTCAAAGTACTTTTTCCCCTGCACCACTGATTAGAGTATCATACAAGCGCCTGAAAAATATTCAGATATATTTGTTCCATAACTCAACAATACAAAATACATTTACATGTCAATTTTAGCGCAAAAGCTCTTTATAAGAACTGTTGCACTAAAATTGAGGGAAACATGTAGTCATCCTCATACCTTCAAAATCATTGGCCATACTTGAGTTGCCCTCTCAGCTACAGGGAGATTTTCCACCCATCTGTGGCCACAGAACGGCAGCGGAAAGGTGGTGGACCCAGTCAAGGCAGTGAAGTCCTCCCTCCGAGCTGGAACATTGTGGAAGAGGAAGTGGAGAGCACGAAGGAGCTTGTCCAGCTGCCACATAGTGAAGCCTGCCTTCACCGCATTGTGCAGGGTGTGAAGGCCACAGCTTCCAGTCTTCACCAGTTGCGCTCCATACAGCTCTGCATGCTCCTTCTGAAGAAGGTCTCCCAACTTCAGATTGACATTGGGACCATCCATACTGATGGAGATGAGCTGCCTCACATTCAGTTTTGCAACACATTCCTGTGAAAGGACATGGCAGCAAATTAATTTATGAAATTGCACCACCAATGCTTGCTAAATGTTAACCCACACTTATTCTCACACAAACAGACTAAAAGAAATGAAAAGATAAATGCTAGCCTAGTAGACTAGCATACTGTACACTTACTTTGATATGATGCAACAGATCCTGAGCTGTTCCATGTCCCAAAAATTGAGAGCCCAGATATCTGGACTGGACAGAGCCATCCTCCCAAAAACACACATGGACATCCAGCTGCTTATTTTGTGTTGATTGATTCAGACTCTCGTCAAACATCAACACAAATCGGCCAGCGTTGTTACCGCTATCAATAAGCTGCTGCTTAAAGTGCGGTGCTAATCCGAATTTAATGACGTATCCTGTTTTGTCCTTTCCACAGGTGAACGTCTTAGCAATATCCGAATCGGGAAACATCGACCTGAATATGTCGGAAATTCCTTCATTTGAGTTCAACGAGTGGTGATTCACCGCTGTCTTGAGACACCAGATTACCTCCGCACGCAGCGTTGGAGTGCCGCCCAAAGCTGCCCTTATATCAGCAGACGACGAGGCTGAGGTTGCAGCTGTAGCCGTCTTAGCTAGCTCAGGCGTCAGGTTCCCTGGTGGTCGTGCTGGTGGCGGACCACAGAAAGATGCCAATGACCGCTGCAGCTGCCTGCGGCTAATCGCAGTCTTGTGGCTAGCTCCCTGCATATGGGACCGGACTGCATTGATGCCCATCGATGCAACGCTTATCTTTTTCAGACAAAATGTACAATAGGCTTCTCGATTGTTATTTTCTACCGGCTTGATCCATTCTTTGAAATCGGGCATCTCGAGCCAGGACTCCGAGAACTTGCACTTCCCCATGTCGCTTTTTGATGTCTTCTGTTTGAGCGCCAGAAAATTCACTGTCACGTCACGTCACGTCGCATCAGTGCGTGCGCGGCCGCGCCCGAAAGGTGAAATGCTGGCATCCCCCTCTAAAAATGTGGAGACACATCTCTGGCCACATTTCCAAACTACATTTGCCCTTCAGTCCACAAGAATAAAACGGTCACATAATGCCCTGCCTTCTTTGCCAGCTGAAAACTGTGGAAATCTCAACGTTCCACAACTCCACATCAAATCCAAGAAAGCATGTGATGGTAAGTAGACTGAAATGTTACCCATGATAGGAACTCTAAGTTAGTTAATATCAAGCGAGTTAAGCTAGCAGGCTAACGTAATGTGGACTGCTGCACAACGCGACCCTGTTGATAGAAAAAACCTACTGTCGCCGGGTGAACTGTACCGCATTTCAGCGGGTGTAGCGGCTCCATTTTTAATGCAACAAAAGGGTTACACATCATACGAAACGAGAGAACCTGAGGAATAAACACATACCAAGTATATCACGCTGGCATATCAGCAAGGGGATGAAATAACGCTCTAAAGTTGGGCTCAACTTCAGAAAACCGACTTGCTAACATTGTAAACAATTACTGTGTATTAAGTTTTCCTTTTTTTTAAATTTTCACATACACAAACAGGATGGCAGTGAAATGTAGTCGAACTGCTTTCAAGGCTGTGCACACCCATTTAGCACCCAAAATGAAGATCAAAACACCAAAAAGAATATAAATAAAGAAGAATATATGAAGAGACTATGTGCAATACAATGCTCTGAAGCAGTGCAAAGCATCCTCAGTATCATGGTTAAAGAGCAGCTTGAGGATAAAGAATATTGAATGAGGTACAGTTATGGCAGTGTGCAGCAGCATGGAGCACGGTCCAGAATCAGGGCAGAGTTCACAGTCTTGACAACCTGAGGGAAGCCTTGATGTTAGTGATATTTCAGAACAAATGTATTCAGGCACACAGTTTTGCAAAGCACACAGGTTAGGAAGGTTCAGCTATTTGAATATGAGGCTCGTCTTTGTTATGATGATTACATTTTTTATGCAGACTATAAAATGACCTCGTATTGACATTATTTTTTCCCCCCAACAGCAAATTCATCTCAACAAGCTAAAGCTGTACACAGACAGCATCGAAGAAAAAAACAGGAAAAGAAATACCCAGACATAAGTGATGGACCTGACCTCAAAAATGCAAAGTGAAGTGACTTTTCCATGTCCGTGCCAGGACCCAGAGCTCATTGCTGCTGCTATTCTCCTTCCTTCCCAGGTTCAGGACGTGCTGGACCACAGATGAAAGCATCTTCAGGGAGTGATTTTTTTTTTTTTTTCATTTTTAAGAAAAAAACTTGCATCTGAAGTAACTCGCTACTTGAGTAGTTTTTTTATGAGGTACTTTTTTACTTTTACTCAAGTAAATATTTTTATGAGTACTTTTACTTCTACTTGAGTAATAATTTTTTGAAGGAACAGTACTTTTACTTGAGTACAGTTGTTGCTTACTCTGCCCACCACTGTAAATTAGACATGATTTGGGTATCTGGACTGTCTGAACGGATCCAAGTCAACTTTTCAAGGAACTTGAGCGAACCAGAAAAAATGTGGAACGAAATAAAGGTTCAGCCATGTCGTCTTTTGAAAGTTGCCTTGAAAGCCAACTTTTAAAATTCATTCATTCATTCATTCATTCATTCTTTCAACTTTTCCCTGTGACTGTGGATGGTAAACTGAGCCGAATGTATGTTTTAGTCCCAAAGCCTTCTCAACCAGGTCTAAGTGTTTGTTTTGGAAATGTGAACCATTATCACTTTTGATCATCTTTGGGAATCCATGTGTCGGTATGTAATGGTTCACCAACGCTTTGACAACTGATTGTGCATCTTCTTTTGCACACGGATATGCTTCAGGCCATCTGGTGTATGCATCCACCATGACCAGAAGATATCTCTTACCTCCTACCCTTTCTCCCATATCAGTGAAATCAATCACTATCTCTTCTCCAGGTCCCTGAAGAGGTTCATACTTACCAGGTTCACGTGTCGTTGCTTTTCCCTGGTTCCACTTGTAGAAAATTTCACACCCTCTGAGCTCCTGTTCCATGATTTGACATTTCCGCGGGTGCCAGTACCCTCTCAGTCTGTGTAGCACTTCTTTTTTGTTTACATGTGCCGGCAAGTGTGCTTCTTGGACCCGTGTCCTCATTTCTTCTTCATTCACCTCCTTCATCGTCTTCTGTTTCTTCTTCTTCTTTCACACGTTGTCTCCTCCTTTTCTCCGCCTCCTCGTGTCTTGCCGCTCTCTTCGTCATTTCCTCTTCTGCTCGTAACGCCCTTCTGAGTTCCATGCGCGCTCCCATGTAGCAGTCATCATGTGTTTCAGCTTTCCCGGTTTGTTCATATTCCCCTGTTCCTGAAAATTCTCCCTGTGTTTTCACCACTGGCGCCATCACGTGGCCCTCAGTGGTATCATCAGGAGGCGAGTAAGATGGAGGTCTCACGAGACCCTCCTGCTTCTCCTTCCCCTTTTGAGCTCTCAGCTGTCGCTCCATCACTCCACAGGGGAACTTTATACAACTCTTCCTTCTTCTTCTTCTGCTCCTGTATGCGTCTCGCCCTCCGCAGCAGTGTGCGCTTGCAGCAACGCATTCATAAACGACAACACTTCTTCACATCTTTCCCTCTTTTTTCAAGTCTTTCCCTTCTTCAGCAGTCCAGCAGCCTGTTCTTCTCTCATCAGCCCACCTTTCTTTTCCTTCAGCTTTTTTATCATTTCTCTACACCACAGTGACAGACTCACAGCATCTTCGTTCGGCGGGCAACAATTCGTTTCCTGCCACACTTTGATCCTTTCTTTCACCTGTTTCCCATACTTTAACTGTTGCTCCCTCGTGCCCCCTGCAGTACTCTCCAGAAATCTCCACACATTTTTACAGTATTTTCCAAATGGTAACACATGTCCGATGTGATCCTCAACCCATTTCACACCCAAATCCTTTATACCGTCATCAAGTTCACCATCCATTTTATCTTTTAACCTTTATCCTACCCTGACGTCCCTGAAGACGCAGGTAAAAAATGAGACCTCGCACAACAACAAAATTTGCCTCTACAACATTTAAACCGCAGGTGCCAACACAAACAACTTCACAACCGTCAATTTAGTTGTTGCCAATTGGATACTTTTACAACAGTATCCTTACCTTTTAGTTGCTGGCCAGCTGGTTGTGACGTTGGTGCCTTCTCTGCCTCCTTATTCCGCCTCCGGGATCCTGTTCATGACGCCAACTGTCGAGGATGGAGTTTTCCTCCCTCCGGTGCCGGGCTGGGCTCCCCTCCGATTGCTCCTCGTACCCTACAGATTCTTTCTTGGATCCCAAATAGAGTGCAGAAATAAAGAGTCCCAATGCAGATTTCCAACGCTGATTACAATTTATTTGTGCGAAGCCTCTGGACAGAATTCTGGTCCTCTGTGTCCCTAGTCTGTCCGTGAGCAGCGCTCACGGACAGACTAGACCCCCCCCCCCCCCCCCAGCGCTCCGTCCATGTACTCTGAGATCCAGGGCATCTGGCTGAGAGCTGGGTCATTTGGGATACTTTTGGTTACCTCCGGCGATGTGATGGCTTGATTGTGGCCTGCTTCCGTCAAACAAGAGTGGATCGCCCAGGGGGCGGGTGGGGGTGGGGGCGGGGTTTGATGGATTTCACCGCTCTGGGGAAGAAGCTGTGCTTCAGTCGGTTTGTGGGCTCTGATGTTCCTCCACCTCTTTCCAGAGGGAAGGGGTTCAAGCAGTTCATGACCTGGGTGGGTGGGGTCTGCAGCTCCACCACCAGCCCTCCTTCCAACCCGCCTGTGGTTTATCAAGTCCAGATGTGGCAGAGGGCTCCCCACAATCCCCTCTGCTGTTTTCACCCCCCGGGCCAACTCCTTCCTGTCTTTAGCTGTTTCTAAACCACACTGTCGCTCTCAGACAGAGGAGGCTTTGTAGAAGTTTTCAGAAGCTGAGAGTCCACACTGAAAACAACTGGAGTGCCATTTACTTAGAAAAGCTAGGTAACAACTTCCACATGGAAATTGTGAGTAAATGTTGCTTAGACTATATTCAAGTAAACTTCACTTGACATAAAAAATCATTTTTTGCAAAAAGAAACTCGAGTAAATGTTACTAAAGAATTCTAAAGTGTACTCACTCTTTGCTGGTAACTTTTACTCAAGACGGCCTTTATATCTCCTGACAAAACTAATATGGAAATGCTTGATTTTCAGGATCATCGAATCGTTTTTCTTTAATTTACGTGGGGGAAAGCGACAAACCTTTAAAAGAAAATTTGAAGAGTTAAAGAGTCAGTTTTTGCTAAAGAATATTCTAAATTATGAGCAGGTAGGGTGTAAGCATCTGATCAAATTTCTAAGGGACAGTGGACTCATGAAGAGGAGTTTTTGTCAGGAAAATATACTCTGGCCCACACTCCCACACAGTAGGGGCAAAAATGTGCCTAAAAGTCGGCTGCCACCCGCCATGAAACAATAGTAAGAAGAAGAAGAGCGATGTGGCAGCCTTCATGCACAGAGCAGGACACAGCTCACAAACTGAGAATGATCAGCAAAGTGTTCCTCAACCTGGATGGACAGCCGGTAAGGGCTGCAGAACGGTGATTGTACAAATATCTCTGCAGGTTTAAGGGAGAAATGTTTGTCTGCATTCAGGAGCGCCTGGGACATTCCGGCTCCAAATGAGAACTTTAAGTTCAATGTGTTTTCTTTACATTAAAGTGCAAAGTTTGTTAATTCTTAGATTTAAACAAGAATTAATATTTATTTAAAATGTTGAAAAGTTTTAAAAAATTCACTTAAAAGGAACTGTGAGAAAAAGGATTTGTTTTGTTTCTGTGTTCATTTGCTACCCCCGTTTAAACTGTTAAATAAAGTCATTTAAAATCTACCTTTGTTAAAATCACCTGGTTCTTTATGGCCAAATCATTAGTGGTTCTTTATCACGTTGAACTTTTGTAAGAGACTGAAATTACTCCCAGGACTAATTGGGCATATTTTGTGTTTTCGTTAAGGTTTTTCACCTCCATGAATAACCTAATGAAGAGTCTGAAATAACTAAGAACCCACTAAAGAGTTACCCCTGATGCACACTGGATGCGATCCGGCTGCGGAGCCCTTGCGGTGCCCCGGTATCTTTCCGCAAGGATCCTATTTTTCCGGACGCCGCAGCCCTACCGCGTCAATTCAGACAGAAGCAAGTCGGGTGCCGGAAGGAAACGCGATACGTGTTCCAAAATAAGTGACTTCAAAATAAAAGCTGTCGTGTTTTTGCCTTAATATTCTATTTTTTTTTTACTTCTTCTGGTAGAACACAGAACAACCAATGTGATGTAGACATAAGATGCACTAGAAGGATGAGCGCTTTTATACTTCGTCACTGCAGGAAAGTCAAATGACACCAAAATGATACAGAACAGCTCTGTGACCGGAGCAGTGCTGTGTTGCCAGATTGGGCGGGTTTCTGCCAAATCAAGCTTCTTTTTTGAACACGTCGGACGGGTTGATGAAATGATTATGTGTTTATGACGCGTTTATTATAAAAAATATAGTTTTAACTTGCATTTTCAACCGAGACGGTGGTTTGGGCTGATTTCTATTGAGTGAAATGGGTTTCATTTTGTTCACGGGGGATAGTGACAGATCTGGCAACCTCCTCCAGCGGACTGCAGAGACACTGCAGGCGGTGTGAATCATGGAGCTGCGGTGTACCGGACCGGAGAAGGACCGCAGCCAGTGTGCATCAGGGGTTAATTCAAAAGAAAGCCAGAAGAAAACTAAAGGAACCACGAGGGATTTAAGGATCCAAAGATTTAATGACAATGAAACAATTTGAAGAAAAACGCCTTGATGTCGTCTTTGAGTGAAATCCTGCGTAACATCCATGAGAAGACTGCGGTCAAGTGAGCCTACACTTCTTAGCCCGCAGTCAAATGAGCCGCACGTTCACTAGCTGTGCGCAAATACACCGAGCATTACGGTAACACCGTTCCAAAACCCATTTCAAAAAAAAGTGGAGCACGACGGAACACAGCTCACTGCATGTAATACATTATATATTGATGATTATATATTACTGCACTTCATGAATTATATATTACTTTCATAAACACTATGAAGTATGAATACTGTGTACTTTTACTCTCATTTGTTGCCAAAGTTCATTAGACATAGTAAGACAAGCCATTGTTATCTGACTTTGAAGTGCATTACAATCCTGTTTTTCAATAAGTAGTCCACAAAACCAGTACTGCTGGACTTAATACATTACAAATTACCTGCATAAGTACTATGAAGTACTATTACTGTGTACTTTTCCTGTAATTTGTCGCCAAAGTTCCCCGTTGGTGTGAATAAAAGCCATTTTCACCTAACTTTGAAGTGCATTAAAATCCTTTTTTCAATAAGTAGTCCACAAAATCAGTACTTCTGGACTTAGTACATTACATATTACTTGTACAATGACTATGAAGTACCTTTACAGTGTACTTTTCATGTAATGTGTCACCAAAGTTCCCTGTTGTTATAAATAAAAGCCAATTTTGCCTGACTTTGAAGTGCATTAAAATCCTTTTTTTAATAAGTAGTCAAAGAAATCAGTACTGCTGGACTTAGTACATTACATATTACTTGTACAATGACTATGAAGTACTTTAACTGTGTACTTTTCCTGTAATTCATGGCCGAAATCCCCATTTCATGTGAATAAAAGCCATTGTCGCCTGTCTTTGAAGTGCATTAAAATCCTTTTTTTCAATAAGTAGTCCACGACATCAGTACTGCTGGACTTAATACATTACAAATTACATGCACAAGTACTATGAAGTACTATTACTGTGTAGTTTTCCTGTAATTTGTTGCCAAAGTTCAACGTTGTTGTAAATAAAAGCCAATTTCGCCTGACTTTGAAGTGCAATAAAATCCTTTTTTTTGATAAGTGGTCCACAAAATCAGTACTGCTGGACTTAGTACATTATATATTACTTGTACAATGACTATGAAGTACTTTTACTGTGTAGTTTTCCTGGAATTCATTGCCAAAGTTCAATGTTGTTGTAAATAAAAGCCAATTTCGCCCGACTTTGAAGTGCATTAAAATCCTTTTTTTCAATAAGTAGTCCACGAAATCAGTACTGCTGGACTTAATACATTACAAATTACTTGCACAAGTACTATTAAGTACTATTACTGTGTACTTTTCCTGTAATTTGTCGCCAAAGTTCAACGTTGTTGTAAATAAAAGCCAATTTCGCCTGACTTTGAAGTGCAATAAAATCCTTTTTTTTGATAAGTGGTCCACAAAATCAGTACTGCTGGACTTAGTACATTATATATTACTTGTACAATGACTATGAAGTACTTTGACTGCGTAGTTTTCCTGTAAGTCATTGCCAAAGTTCCCTTTTGTTGTAAATAAAAATCAATTTCGCCCGACTTTGAAGTGCATTAAAATCCTTTTTTTCAATAAGTAGTCCCCGAAATCAGTACTGCTGGACTTAATACATTACAAATTACTTGCACAAGTACTATGAAGTACTATTACTGTGTACTTTTCCTGTAATTTGTCACCAAAGTTCAACATTGTTGTAAATAAAAGCCAATTTCGTCCGACTTTGAAGTGCAATAAAATCCTTTTTTTTTCGATAAGTAGTCCACAAAATCAGTACTGCTGGACTTAGTACATTCTATATTACTTGTACAATGACTATGAAGTACTATTACTGTGTAGTTTTCCTGGAATTCATTGCCAAAGTTCCCTTTTGTTGTAAATAAAAGCCAATTTCGCCCGAATTTGAAGTGCAATAAAATCCTTTTTTTCAATAAGTAGTTCACAAAATCAGTACTGCTGGACTTAACACATTACATATTACTTGTACAAGGACTTTGAAGTATTTTTACTGTGTGCTTTTCCTGTAATGTGTCACCAAAGTTCCCCGTTGTTGTGAATAAAAGCCATTTTCACCTAACTTTGAAGTGTATTAAAATCCTTTTTTCAATAAGTAGTCCACAAAATCAGTACTGCTGGACTTAGTACATTACATATTACTTGTACAATGACTATGAAGTACCTTTACTGTGTACTTTCCCTGTAATGTGTCACCAAAGTTCGTTTTTGTTGTAAATAAAAGCCAATTTCCCCTGACTTTGAAGTGCATTAAAATCCTTTTTTTCAATAAGTAGTCCACGATATTAATACTGCTGTACATAATATATTAAAAATGACTTGCACAAGTACTTTGAAGTACTTTAACTGTGTACTTTTCCTGTAATTTGTTACCAAAGTTTCCTGTTGATGTAAATAAAAGCCAATTTCACCTGACTTTGAAGTGCATTAAAATCCTTTTTTTCAGTAAGTAGTCAACGAAATCAGTACTGCTGTACTTAATACATTACAAATTACTTGCACAAGTACTATGAAGTACTATTACTGTGTAGTTTTCCTGGAATTCATTGCCAAAGTTCCCTGTTGTTGTAAATAAAAGCCAATTTCGCCCGACTTTGAAGTGCAATAAAACCCTTTTTTTCGATAAGTAGTCCACAAAATCAGTACTGCTGGACTTAATACATTATATATTACTTGTACAATGACTATGAAGTACTATTACTGTGTAGTTTTCCTGGAATTCATTGCCAAAGTTCCCTTTTGTTGTAAACAAAAGCCAATTTCGCCTGAATTTGAAGTGCAATAAAATCCTTTTTTTTGATAAGCAGTCCACAAAATCAGTACTGCTGGACTTAGTACATTACATATTACTTGCACAAGCACTATGAAGTACTATTACTGTGTACTTTTCCTGTAATTCATCGACAAAGTTCCCAGTTGATGTGAATAAAAGCCAAATTCGCCCGACTTTGAAGTGCAATAAAATCCTTTTTTTCGATAAGTAGTCCACAAAATCAGTACTGCTGGACTTATTACATTACATATTACTTGTCCCACTCTTCGCTGCATTTTCTTTTTACGAGTCGTGTCTTTATCTTTTTCCTCCATGACTGCTGCTGCATGTCGAAGCGACGCTGTTGTTGTTTGTGGCGGGGCGGGGCCGGGCAGCGGGCGCACACCCGCGTCTTGATTGATTGACAGATCATCCCAGAGCTAACCCCGCCCCCTGAGGACGGCTCTCTGTCCCGACCACAGACACACAGCTGTTTGATCAGCGCCGGATAATAGCCTCGGTGAGACTGCGTTTCAAAAAGATCAAGTGCCACTCCCAATGCGGGACATTATCTCAATTTGCGGGACGCGTGAAAAGTATTTAAAATGCGGGACTGGTCACCCCAGCTGCCACCTGGCCTCCAGCCGCTTCCCACATCGGCTGGCTGTGCAGCCGCATGCTGTGCTCCGCGGTCGGGAGACTGGAGGACAATTATATGATTATATTGACTGACAGGTTGGAGGTGGAGAATGTGTCTGCAGCTTCACGTTTGCTGTTCTGTTTGAGCTAGCTAGCTTAGCTACAAGCCAGCAGAGCTTGTTTGCTCATGTGATCAGGTGATTACCGTAATACCCACAAAAAATGGCGCATCGGATTATAAGGCGCTCTGTTGGGTTTTCAGAAAACTACAGGCTTTCACGTGCGCCTTATAGTGCAGAATAGTGCTGTGACGTTCAATGAACGAGCCGTTCGTTTGAACGGCTCTTTTAAGTGAACGACGAGAGCCGGTTCACAGCTGTCTGAGAGCCGTTCCTTTGTGCAAATTGTCCACGCGTCCTTCACGTGTCTCCTGAGTCCCTCCTGAGTCCAGCTGCCACTGCTGCCTTCATGTGAACGACCGAGTTTCAGTTTTCCGCAGCTCGCTCCAGTCACCTGAACGCAGCAGCTAACGAGCGGAAGAGGAGTGTCGTGTCTCGAAACCAGAGCAGAGCCGGTGTTTTGGAATAACTGGTTTCCCTATTAATTAGCGACTGTGTTTCTTTCTCGTCCCTTGTTGCTGATAGATGCTAAAAACCAGACAAAACGCCGTTCAGACCTTTTATGAATCTGATTTCAACATCTGCTGCTACAAGCAGCAGCAGCAGGAAGTGCTAAAGGAAGTCAGTCACCAGTTAACAAGGAAACCAGTTGAATTGTAACACCATATTTATTGCTTTATCAGAGGTTTTAGCAATGGAACACACACACACACAATGCTCAGTTAAAATGCTCAGTTAAAGGACATGTAGCAGCATTTTGAAGCTCTTTTCTGGGGACAGCGTGCAAGGCAAGCCACAATGTAATGTGTATCAAAAAAAAAAAAAAATCTCTTAAATCTGTGTCGATAAACAAGTTAAAGCACCAGATAACAACTCATAACTGACAGTAACCATGTCAGTTGTCAGAAAGTAATGGATTGACTCTACACTAATGAGGCTGATGTCTCTAATAGAGTCACGTGACGTTCGTCTTTTGAACGGCTCTTTCAAATGAACGGCTCCTCAGGAGCTGGCTCCCTTCAAAGAGCCAGAAATCCCAGCTCTCGTGCAGAAAATACGGTATATCTTATATCCTCTCGTGCAGCGGAGTCTCGCAGCTGCGGCAGGTGAAGAGCCCGACGCCGGATGGCGACTGGATTTGGGTCGGGTGGTCCGTCTTTGTCTTTGTCTTTAATCGAAGAATGAACTTATCTCAGGCTGAGAAAGAAGAAGGCAGATTATGGGGAGACGTGTGCCAGCGCCCGGGCATGATTACCACGGCAACTCTTTTGATCTGTCTCAGTGTCTGGCTGGCGCCAAAGGAGGTTACCGATAGCGAAGCCCGTAGGTGTGCTGAGCACCACACGAAGTAGAACTTTCCTAATGTGTTCCATCCCCAAGAATGGCTGAGGATGCTGATATAGTTTGAGAGGCTTTATTTGGCGTGTTCTGCTCACACTGAGCTTTCTCCCATTTTTCCCTGTTGAGAGTTTTGTTGGGAGTTTTTCCTCAGCGGATGTGAGAGTATCAGGACAGAAGATGTTGTGATAATAGGAAAGATACATGTATTACCGCCCCATATTCCTAAACTTTAAAGCTCCCATATTATGCAAAATTCACTTTAGAATGGTTTTGTAACAATAATATGTGTCCCAAGTCTGTCCACAAACCCCCCAAAATGAGAAAAGTCTATTCTCTCCTTCTCTATCTTGCTCCAACTTTCAGCAAATGTGTGCTCAAACTTGGTTTGGAATGTTCCCCAAACGGAAGTCAGCAAATGACTGAAACCCTCCCCCTGACTGTGCCCCCGGCATGTGTGTGTGTGTGTGTGTGTGTGTGTGTGTGTGTGTGTGTGTGTGTGTGTGTGTGTGTGTGTGTGTGTGTGTGTGGAAAGCAGGCTCGGGGTGCGGTGTTAAGAAACTTCCTCTGAACTGGACCAGTTCTTCTCCTACTGCTGAGGTTTTTCAGTCCGTGAGTTCACAGGAGCAGAGAAGGAGTGTTGAGAACCGGCCTGAGTGTTTGAGTCTCCAGAGGAAACATTTCATCTCCTGCAGCAACAATGACTCCAGTTGAGGCTTTGAGAGAGTTTATTCAGCAGCGACTAACTGCTGCTGCTGGAGAAATCTTCACCGCGTTTCAACAAACTATCATCCACTACGAGAAGGAGATGAACGTTCAGGACAGACTGCTGGAAATCACAGGAGAACTTCCAGCCCCGTTCTCCAGAACAGGTATGTTAAAGTGTGGATGAACTGAGTCTGACTGCTGGAGGCTCCTTCCTTTTCTTCTGAAGCAGCAAACAGAAATGAGGCTGCAGCTGCTCTTCTGGTTCCAAGTGAAACAACAGGAGTGATTTTAGCTTCAGTGTCAAACAACATGTGGATCAGAAACGCTGTTTGCAAACAGAAGCAGTGATTTATTGAGCCTCAGTCTGAGCTAACATGCTAACTTCACTGTGGTTTCTGCAGCTTTTACTGTGAGTGTTAGAATAGAGACATTAGCAGGTCTGCTGATGGGGGACAAACCGCTGGACAAGGTGAGGTCTGGGATTTAGCCTGCTCCAGACCAGGATCAGGTCCAGGTTTTAGCCTGTTCCAGACCAGGATCAGGTCCAGGATTTAGCCTTATCCAGACCAGGATCAGGTCCAGGATTTATTCAGTCTCAACTGTTTTTCCAGTCAGAAGCTCCCATAAGCAGAAAGCAGTATTCATTCTGTTGCTCACTACATTGTGATCACATTCAAACATTCAGCAAGATCCACTGCCAGAATTTAAACAATCGTGATATCAGAAATTTCAATCATTTTAGATTATGATCTCATCCGTAGATAAGAGTTATCTGCAGACTCTGTGTGTGTGTGTGTGTGTGTGTGTGTGTGTGTGTGTGTGAGCGTTCTCGTATTTCTATCCTTGTTGGGGCCAAATGTCCCCACAAGGATAGCAAAACGTGGAACGACGTGCCTTGTGGGGACCTTTTTCCGGTCCTAAGTAGGAGAAACAGTGTTTTCTTGACCATGTTGTTGTTATTGAAAAAAGTAAAAGTGCAGAAACATTTCTTTAGGGTTAGGCTTTGTTGTGGTGTGGGTTAGGGTAAGGGTCAGGGTTAGGGGCTAGACATGAATGGGAGTCAATGGACGGTCCCCACAAGGATAGAAATATAAGACTGAGCGTGTGTGCGTGTGTGTGTGTGTGTGTGTGCGTGTGCGTGTGTGCGTGCATTTATATAGATTTATTCCTTTTTTTTATTTTGACTTAAAACCAGTGTGTTGTGACTCAGCCTATAAACTTTTCTGAACATCCGGACATTTCCGAGGTTACCCACAATGCAACGCGCCTTCCTCGGTGAAAACAATTGCCATATTGCCTTCGCATTTGCCTTGTGACAGGTATCAACGTTTTCAATAAATCATGCCGAAAAACATCTTGGATGTTCCAACCCATGGGCCCTGATCATCGGAGAAAGTGGGTAAATGCCGTGAAAAGAGTGGAACCGCACGGCTCAGAGTGGACTCAACAGTCCTTTGTGGTGAACACTTCCGAAGTGGTTTGGTGTGTTGGTTTTGTCCCTGAGAAAACCTCATGGGTCTGTCTGTAATGAGAACTTCCTGTTCCGGTGGAGAGAAGGACGCCACTGTGGTTGTTGTGATGATTCTGTGTGTTCTCATCCTGGCTCGATCTTTTGTGCAGCCGAATCATCCTGAACCCTCTTGTTTTGGACTGGATGAGCCTGGATCCGTCCTGTGCCTCAGTAAAGCTTTCAGCTGTTCTGGACATTATAGGAACTCTTATGGTGCGTTCACACCGGACGCGAGTAGCGCGGAGAGGGCGGCCGTTTTACACAGAAAATATATGGTTTTCGCGTGACCAGGAAGCGGCGAGCGGTCACGTGGCGAGAATTCAGCGAATTCTGCGGCGGCCGCTCCGCCGCTCTGCTCTCGCGAACCGCGCGGCGGCCGCGGACCGCTCTACTCACGCCGCTGAAAGTTGGGAAAGTTGAACTTTTGAGCGAATTCGCCAGCGGCGATCCAATCACAGAGCCGCTCTATATGACGTCATTTACGACGTAGCGGAGCCCTCGGGAAACACCAGAAATGGATGAGCGGTCGGCGCTCGCCCTGAGCCCATCATCGTATTTTTATTGGGACAGGAATAAAAAGGAGCTTGGAGGAAGATTAGGGAGGAGGTCGGGTCCCCGGGTAAACTGAGCAAACCGATTGTGGTGAAACAGTGTTTACTGTTAAACAGTGAGTTTACTGAGAGGTCGGGTCCCCGGTGGAATAGAGCGCCTGAAGTTGGTGTCCTGGTAGGTGATGCGAGCGCCGATGCGGAACAGCAGCTCCTTCATCCTGCCGCAGCTCCTGGAGTAAATGGTGAAACTCACCATACTCTGAACGCCTCTGCAAAACATGATGAATCCAGACACGTCGCCTGGACGTTGTCAGGCTTTATCAAGAAAATAAAGCAAAACCAATGTTTCGATGTCATCTGCCATTGACAGCAGCAACAGAGACGTGAAATCAGCGGCAGCTGCTGTTGGTTCACAAAATGCACACGCAGCCAACCAGGCGCGAATCTCGCCGTGCTACTCGCTGCCGGGGTGAACGTGGCATTACAGAATAATGATGTGTTCAGGTGTTGCTGGGGAAAAAAAACATGTCTGAACCACATCAAACTTCCCAATAATGTTTGAGAGTTCAGAGAAGCCAGTGTAGCATCCAGACAGCCTCCTCATTTATTCTTTAAACCTCACAGCTGCTGTCATGTTTATATAAAGAAGCAGTTTAATCTGTTTTTAAATGTCTCTATTTTAACTGCAGCCTGTCCTGCCTCATCCATCCCTCACTGTGAAACACTCACATCCATCTCATCAGACACTTTGTCTTGTTTCCCTGCAGACAGTCCACAGCAACACAGCAGTAACCAGAAGAGGAGTTCCAGTGGTGAGCAGGAGGAACATGAAGCTCCACACATTAAAGAGGAGGAGGATCTTGTTGAGATGAGCGTCACTGATGGTGGAAGTGAGGATTCCCACCACTCTGTGAGAGACTCCACCACCCGGAGACTCACTGCTGCTGCTGTGGAAATCTTCAACCTGTTTCAACAGACTGTTGTCCAGTACCAGGAGAAGATTGATCGCCGACAAAGACTGTTGGACGTCATCTTCCAACCTCAAATCAAGTTACACAGAATGGGTATGTTAAAGTGTGAATGATGCTGGAGGATCTCCATCGTTACGGCTGTTTGCTTTATCAACCACAGACAGAAGCAGGATCTGTGTGTGTTATGTTTTTAATATTTTACTCATCTTTATTGAGCAGACTGGTAACTCCAAATACTTTCACTCTTCTTCTCCACTTTCTACTTCTACTACAGCACACAGCGCTCCCTGTGGTGTGGAAGTTTAATCCCAGCACCATATTCCACTTTAGGAAGCACAGCATGTCCTTTTTCCTCAAGGAAATATATGCCAGAGCTTTAACAATGTCCATTTCCTATGTAACATGAAAGTGAAACACTAAATGTCTTTCAGAGCATTAGGGCCCAAACCGATTCATCAACGGGCCGATTACATCGGCTGATATTAGCTCTTTTCAAAATAATCATCATCGGCCGGGGTTTTGCCGGTTGAACGCTCTCCAAATCAATGGTTTTTCGTCCATTGACAGTCTATAAGATGGTAAATGGTAAATGGACTACACTTGTATAGCGCTTTTTACCCTGCATGACAGAGCCCAAAGCGCTTCACACTGCAATATCACATTAACCCATTCACACCATAGATGATTTTGGCGCAGGACTTCAGGCAGATGTGGAAGCCCGTTTGATCTGGTGCATACTCCCGCTGAGCAGATGTGCATATGAGACGGATGCAGCGGGTTATTGTGCATATGAGACCACTCGTGTTCTTTGCACTACGATTCCCATGATTCTTTGCGGCCTGGTCACATGAGCACACCTCCGATTGCTTGTAGCTACGCTAGTTGCTTCAAACAGAGCGGCAAACATGGAGCTTCAGGCACATTCTACACCTCGAACCTGTCAGTCACCATAATCGCACAATCTGTTGTTATTTAATGCAAAGAGGAGTATTTGTGGGCAATCATTATTAGTTAAAAAGCAAAACTTTGTTCTTTAAGAAAAAAAAAAATGCAGCCCGTGACACACATCTGCTTCCAGGTCGGAGGTCAGAGTCCTTAAAGGAATACTCCACCCAAAAAACGATTTGGCCTCATTTTCTACTCACCCTCATGCTGAGAAACACTCTGGAGCACTTTTTTGATGTCTCTAATGGAGCTGGAGATTCTGGGGGGATTTTCGTAGTCAACAACCAGGGACCGACAGAGCCCGAAAGAAAAAGGTCCATAAAGTCCACAAAACGTGCCCATTTTCCTTCATACTGCTCGTCCGCCGTAATCCAAGTGTCCTGAGCGGGTAACGTCCATAATTAATTCTTAACGAGGTCATTTAGTGCATTTTAAGAGCCTAAACAGTGCTCTCTCGTACTGCTCCAGTGCACGTCTGCACGCGCACCCTGGACTACGGAAGCCACGGCAGACCAAGCCAGACGCTTGCGCGCTTTCAGCGACTACTTTTCTAAATTGCAAGCTTAGAAGAAGAAGTTCCGCTGTTTATATTCTGCTGTGAGTGACCGAGCTGTGGACAATCACAGAAGTGATTGGCTGCTGTTTTAAAGCTTTGAATTCGGTGTCCTGCTGAAAGGGCGCAAGCGTCTGGCTTGGTCTGCCGCGGCTTCCGTAGTCCAGGCTGCGTGCAGACGTGCACTGGAGCAGTACGAGAGAGCACTGTTTAGGCTCTTAAAATGTACTAAATGACCTCGTTAAGAATTAATTATGGACGTTACCCGCTCAGGACACTTGGATTACAGCTGGCGAGCAGTATGAAGGAAAATAGACACGTTTTGTGGACTTTATGGACTGTTTTTTCTTTCGGGCTCGGTCGGTCCCTGTTAGGATCTCTAGCTACATTTGAAACATCAAAAAAGTGCTCCAGAGTGTTTCTCAGCATGAGGGTGAGTAGAAAATGAGGCCAAATTGTTTTTTGGGTGGAGTATT
Source organism: Salarias fasciatus (assembly GCF_902148845.1). Classification (NCBI taxonomy): domain Eukaryota; kingdom Metazoa; phylum Chordata; class Actinopteri; order Blenniiformes; family Blenniidae; genus Salarias; species Salarias fasciatus. Next base: position 3,737,255 of record NC_043759.1, on the reverse strand, counting down.
CCTTCAACAACCGCGACTGGTTGTCAAGGACGCAGCGGAGCGGTACCTCTGCAGAGAACGCTGTCAGAAGGCACGTAGGAAGGAAAAAACTGCAGATCACATCCATAAATGGAGTGGAAACCTTGAAGACAAAGTGTATATTTGACTCAAGAGAAGCACTGTGTAAATTACAATCCAAATATTTCTCCATTCTATAGATTTGTTTTTGTTTTCTTATTGTGGTTCATATTGTGGCTTCTGATCTGTATCAGAAACTATTTCAAAGGTTTTGTTCTGTTTTGAAAATAAAACTGAAGTCATTCAATGCAGAGAATTGTATTTGCAGTCAAATGTAATTATTATTATTGAGTACAACTCAGTTCGCTCTGCTCTGTTCCACTCAAGCAAAAAAAAAAAAAAAAAACTGTCAGTCCGTGGTGTCTGTGACATTATTTATGCGGTCAAAAGGGGGCGCTTGATTTTAAAACGTACCCCATGATCGTAATTTCAGGCATAAATTAACGACCACTGTGGTCGTTTGATTTGGAGGACTTGTTGGAACCAAAACAAATCAATCGCAGAAAAAAAAAAAAGCCCCGTGAAGTGCGTTTTTTTTTTTTTTTTTCGTCAGCGGTCTGTGAGACCGCTGTCGGCCTTTGGAGTTATAAATGCTTTGTAATGTTATGTGTGTCTTTGTTAGGACCTTATTTGCTTCAGAAAAACATACAAGACACATATTTAGGAAAAGTCAAAGAATTAGAGGACAGGGGAATTATTTTAACAGATTTATTTGAATTCTAAAAACCCAAATGGTCTGTCAGACCGTCTTGGATGTTCTAGTGCTAAAGAAGATAATAAAAACAATTATGTGCTTCATGAGTGATTTTGTGTATCTTTCATGACACTGACAAGCTGAAACCCTGCCTCAGAGGTTTTCTCAGACAAATTATCTTCAGATCCTCCTCCCCAGCCTGCTCACACCTTCTGCAGGAAACACTCACTGCGCCCAGCTGATTCTGTCGACCCCTCCCCCTGGTGCGCGGCCACGCCCATCTCGGCGCAAGTGCAGCGGTCAGAAACCCTCTTCTGCGCCTGTCGAAAATAGGAATGCGCTGCCGGCCTCCGCCGGTGATCAACGGCTAAGTTGCGCCGTCAAATTAGAGCCTATCATGTTTAGTTCATTGATGTGTGTCTTCTGCTGCAGACTGTGGTGTATTTTCTGTTTAGATATTGTACCTTATTGTTTTCTTTTTTTGTTCAGAAGGTTTTTCAATTTTGATTTTGCACTTTTATTTATTTGAAAATAAAAAAAGGAAATGTTAAAATCCAGAAGAGACGGCAGTTGTTTAATGTTATTTTGCACATTTTGCAATAAAAATAGAATAGAATAGAATACTTTATTAATCTCACAGTGGAGAAATTCACAGGTGTATAGGCTCAGAGAACACACAGTAGGGTGCAAAAATAATGAATGGTGCAATAATTAAAGCTGGGGTAGACGATGTTGTCCAAAAGCACTTTTTGTCATACTGAGTGAAATGCTCCTTGCCCCCTGGGAGAAGTCAATACATTATGTGGACGGAAAAAGGTGTGGAGAAAATCTGACCACTGTCGCGGCCACAGGACAGTAAAAACTCTGACCGATCGTATCGCGCGGACCGCTCTTAAGAAACCAATCAAATCCCTTCTCCGTTCTACCAGCCCCCTGCGCGTACATTTCAATGGCGTGCACTGGCCCTGGTTCAGAGCGTGTGCGCGTTGCCAAGGTGCTCGCAGCGCTCGCGGTTCGCGTGAAAAATAGAACGATGCGGAGCGGGCGCACTGCGCTCCTATGCGCGTTGTGTGCGGGCAGTCAGAAAGGTTAATAACATTGGAGGCCATCATAAACTCCACACGCACGCGGCGCTTCCGCCTCCAGTGCGTTCGCTCCCAACGGGAGCTCCTCCAATGGGGTGGGAGCTGGGCGGAGCTTTGGGGGGATGCTACATTCAAATGCATGCTAGTTTTCCAAGATCGCCGACCCTAGCTTTAACAAGTAATAGTGCAAGTCATAGTAGGATTGACAATAGAAGCTAAAGAAAATGAAGATCTAACTGTATGTGCAACATGAATCATAACAATATAACAGGAAATATATAATATATACAATATACTGTGTGTAATATACGATGCAATATAGAATTATACAATAATACGTACAGTATGTTTTAGCAGAGTGAACGGATACAGCAGAGTGAATGCATTACAAAGAGTTGCTGAATTTCGGGGGGTGTAGGATATGATAGTGTCCAGGGTTATTGCACATATTCCACACAGTAGAATTGTACAGTCTGACAGCGGTGGGGATGAGAGGGCTGTGGTAGCTCCTTCCTGCACTGAGGGCGTCTCAGTCGCCACTGAAGGAGCTGCTGAGCTCCTCGACCGTCCGGTGCCGTGGCTGAGAGCTGTTGTCCATGATGGATGATGACTGAATGAAAACTGTCCGACATGCATGCCTCAAATAAAAACTGATCAAACTGATCATGAGTTATTACAGTCTTGTTGCTGTAAGTGTAATGCAGTAGCCTAATGTTTAAGGAATGTTTAATAAGGAGGTGTCCCTTATTTCAGTCTCTGGGTGTTGGCAACCCAACGTGGGACATGACATAAACTGCAAAGCTGTTTGGAGACAAGAGCTTTATAACATCCAGTCAGACGTGACGGAGTGTACCGTCAAGCTAATGTAGGGTTCTGTTGCTCGGCTACTCCACATGTACGTCGTGGAAGCGAAAAACTCCCCGTCTTTCAAGCTGGCCCGCAGTGTCTCACGGCAGTCCTCATACATTGTTGGTAGTCCAGTTTGTGATAAATATTTCCGTGAGGGCATTGTGTATCTTGAGTCAAATTTCTGAACGAGGTAGTTGAATCCTTCCTTTTCAACAGAGTATATCGGCACCATGTCTTTGGCTACATAATACGACACCGCGTCAGTCAGTTCTTGCCATGGTTTACTTTTCTTGTCGTCAGGAACACCTTTGGCAAATGCTTCTTGTATTTTGGGCTGGTTGGGTCTCAGCTTCGTACTAGGAGAGTCCGCCTCTCGCTTTCTGATACTCTCCTCGTACTCAATTCTGTGTCTCTGTTTAAGATGGTGGAATAGATTTGACGTGTTCCCACCTTTAGCGATCACCGTCGCTTTACAAACTTTGCAAAATATAGTCTCTTGTTCCACGTCTTCTTTCCTGAAGCCAAACCATGTCCATATAACAGAGGAGGATCCTCGTTTAGCGACAAACTCGTCCTCCGCAGTTTCTGGTTCTGCTCTGCCTTCCGCCACCCAGAAAAAGTTCATCCATGAAATGATTCGTTCAGTAGCTGAAGGTGCTCATCCAGCAATAATATAACGGCTTTACGCTGTTTTTTTTTAATTGAATTAAAGTTTTCAGTTTGCCCACCTCAGTGCCAGTTTTGTTTTTAAGCTTGCACTGTAGAAGTAATGAAACTGATCTTTTATCTTGTCTTTTTTTGTCCCTGCAGAGCTCCAACAGCACCGTGACTGTAGAGAGGAGCAGGAAACAAACTACCGTCTAGAACAGGAGGAACCAGAACCTCTCGAGATTAAAGAGGAACCAGAAGAACCAGGAGCTCCACAGAGAAAAGAGGAACCAGAAGAACCAGGGTTTCTTCAGTTTCCAGAGGACCAGGAGGAACCAGGGACTCTAGAGATTGAGGAGCACGAGGATCTGGGTTCCAGCCAGACGGGAGCGCGGCCTGTTGTGACGTCTGAAAGTGAAACCTTGAAGGTTCCTTCTGTTGAGGAGCAGAGTGACCTGAGTGAACCAGAAGAAGAGCCAGACACTGAGCAGCTCCTCTCTCAGGACTCTGAAGTCCACCATGAGAACCACCTGATTGACTCTCCAGTTTCAGAGAAGCAGGCTGGATGTGAGGAAACATGTAGTGAACCTGTCCGTAAAAAAACAAAACCATGTCAGAAGGTAAGAACGGTCACTGATAAGAAGAAAACCTGTGAAACATGTGGAAAAAGCTTCATTTGTCAGAGTCATTTGTTGAACCACATTAGAGTTCACACAGGTGAGAAGCCGTATTCTTGTGAAACTTGTGGAAAAAGCTTCAGCATGCAGGGTAATTTGTTGTACCACATGAGGAGTCACACAGATGAGAAGCCATATTGTTGTGAAACATGTGGAAAAAGCTTCAGTATTCAGCGTAATTTGTCGCGCCACATGAGGATTCACACAGGTGAAAAGCCGTACTCTTGTCAAACATGTGGAAAAAGCTTCATTTCTCAGACTCATTTGGTGCGCCACATTAGAACTCATACAGGTGAGAAACCGTATTCTTGTGAAACTTGTGGAAAAAGTTTCACTCAACGCGATGCTTTGTTGCGCCACATGAGGATTCACAGAGATGAGAAGCCATATTCTTGTGGAACATGTGGAAAAAGCTTCATTTGTCAGAGTACTTTGTTGTGCCACATTAGAACTCACACCGGTGAGAAGCCGTATTCTTGTGGAAGCTGTGGAAAAAGTTTCAGCATTCAGCGTAATTTGTCGCGCCACATGAAGACTCACACAGGTGATAAGCCGTACTCTTGTGAAACATGTGGAAAAAGCTTCAAGTGTAAGAGTCATTTGTTGAACCACATTAGAACTCACACAGGTGAGAAGCCATTCTCTTGTGGAATATGTGGAAAAAGTTTCAGTCGACAGAGTAGTTTGTTGGTCCACATGAGGACTCACACAGGTGAGAAGCCGTATTCTTGTGGAACATGTGGAAGAAGCTTCAGTGATAAGAGTCATTTGTTGTCCCACATTAGAACTCACACAGGTGAGAAGCCATATTCCTGTGAAACATGTGGAAAAAGTTTCAGTCATCAGAGTCATTTGTTGGTCCACATGAGGATTCACACAGGTGAGAAGCCATATTCTTGTGGAACATGTGGAATGAGATTTACTTATCGTCTTTCATGGCTGCACCACCTTAAAAGTCACAAATAGATGGCGCCATGAAAGACTCTCTTGGAGAGCTCATTCAGGAAGTTCAACTTGATCCCCAAACCACAAGAGAGCATCCAGTTCAAAGGAAATGTTCCACATTCAAACACTGTTGAGATGAGATCCACCTTCAGGAATGTTTTTGTTTGTGGTCTGTCACAAAAATGAGAAATTTCAAGAAATGGAAATAAAATGTTGACATGAATTCAATGGGCTTTCTTCTTCAGTGTTTGTTTTTTAGTTAACATGACTGAGCGAGAATTTAACTGAATTTTTTTTATGGTTCATGGAAAAAAAAACCCTTTTGCTTGTATGCAGCACATGACTGCTAACATGGAATATCTGAAAACCACTGCATGTCATTCATTTGTCCAAACCAAAGGTTCTGTTGAAACGATCCACACAAGATGTTTTGGTGTTCATCCAACGCTGTAAGACTTAAACAGGAGAAGGTTCCAATGAATACACACCAGGATGTCGGTTAATTGCCATGGAGAAGTGTAGAAAAACCATCATGGAATTCTTTAAGACGAAACCCACCAACACAAAAGTGAAGGAAGGTCTCGCCGTGTGTGAAGATGTCGAGCTGTCATATTGTGTCCTCCAGCTTGTGATGGCTCACTTTTCCGAGAACATTACAGGTCTGGTCCTACTTATCGATGTAAGTTTTCTTTTTTTGTATACATATCACACGACATGTCATACAATGACTTCTTATAACATCACAATTTGTGTTTCACTTTCTGTGTCCGAGGGATCTGCTACTACAGCTGACATCGAGAGGACCACCAACATACCTGAAACTCCCCATCTGAGCCCCTCCAACTGCACCATGGTTGCATGAACATTAAAAGCACAACTGCTCTTTTTGCAACAAATCCAACCAGATGCACTAAAACTACTCTGTAACAAGAAAAATGTAGCTGTTATCAGATTGAGTTCATTAAATTGATTTTACACACTGAAGAAACACTATTTTTTTTCAGACGTTTCACTGGAATCAACTCCGAGAGAGGCAGCAAGACTGGACGAGGCGAAGTGGTCTCCAAGAAAACGGGCGAAGTCACAACAAAAACATCACAACAGTCCACCCACATGTGTCCACTCTGCTGAAGAGACTCATGGATTTTGAGATGAAGGTGAGATTAGTTGCTCAGTCCCATTGATCTATTTATCAAGAATCCAATTTGTGTCAGACGTCTAATTCAAACAATCAGTCTTTATTTGTAAAAGCACTTTTCATATTCATTAAAACAACGCAAAGTGCTGAACAGAAAAATCGGTCATAAAAACAAAAAAGAACAAAAACCGCACCAGAGAGAATCGAACCCACTTTCTGTCAAATTGAGTGACGTCATATAAATTTAATCATCAAAAAAAATTCCCCAAAAATAAAAGTCCCGCCCCTTACGGTCTGAGGCAGGGTTTCCGCCAGACCTTGTCAGTCCGCAAAATTCTGCAGCGCCCGGACAACGGAGAGGGCAGAAAAAAAAAAAAGTTGCGCTCCGTGTCCGGAGTGTACGCTAGCAAATCATACAGTGGATCGTACAGATCAATAAATCAATATTCTCAGAGGCTAACAGTCATGATGCTCCACCACCCTCCAGTCAATGTTTAATCAGATTCAATACACTACATTTCAGCAATTTATTCACATTTGTGTTTATTTTGGTGAGAGTAACTCGTGCAATAGTGACGTTTTATAATTCACAGACAGTCATATTTGAATGCAACTAATTATTTTCAAATGACAGTAACTAATACATTTTGGAAGTAACCTGCTCAACACTGCTAAAAGAGAAAACTTCTGACACCAAATAAATAGTCAGTTTATATTAAAACTCTGTTTTCACGTTAACGTTCTGATTAATGTCATCAAACAGGCTTTAAAGTCAAGAATTTCCTCCTCTGAGTGTGTCAGAGGATGAAACACTTTGTCTTCATCAGATCTGAGAGACGGACTGGAAGCAGCTTCTTCTCTCACACGTGGCACTGGGCAGCCGCTTTCTTTTTATTCACGTGTTGGAAAAAACATTTAAACCAACATTTAACCCCTTTCTTAGCTTTGGCTGGAAAAAACAAACAAAAATTAAATATTCACATTTTCTGTTTCTGCAGTGGGTGGGGCTTCATCTGTCCTTCACTCTGATTGGCTCATGTTGATGTCAGTCTTCAGTATACATAACATGTGACACATGCAGGCACATGCACAGACAGTGTGAGTAGGTGACACTCCTCTCTGTGTACTGTTACAACACCTTCTCTAGAAATTGACTAAATATTAATCTACTTGGTAGATTAATATTTACTGATTGTGACAGTTTTTAAGGGGTCAAGTAAATAAAAGCGGGATTTATTTTTTCCCCGCAATCATGCTTCTTGTGCATCTTATCATTTGGGAGAAACCTTATCATTTCTGGTCAAAGAAAATCATGACTTAAAAAAAAAAAAAAAACTTTAATTCAAAGTTTGCCAGGGGTTTGAGTATTTTGGGGTTTAATTGTATGAAAACTGGTAGTTGAGACTGAGAGACTACACTTATATAGCGCTTTTACACTGCATTGACAGGGCGCAAAGTGCTTTACACTGCATCATCACATTCACACACCAGTGGAGGGGGCTGCCATGCAAGGTGCTCAGTAGATCCACTGGGGTCAATTTGGGGTTCAGTGTCTTGCCCAAGGACACTTCAACATGCAGACAGGGGGAAACAGGAATCAAACTAACAACATCCTGATTGTGAGACGACTGCTCTCCCCACTGAACCACAGTTCTCAGCCTTGACAGTCTCAGTGGTCCTGATAGATTCCTTTGGTTTATTATTGTTAAATTAACTCTGGAGGCTCTAATTTGACGGCGCAACTTGGCGATGATCAGCGGCGGAGGCAGCGCATTCCTATTTTCGACAGGCATAGAAGAGGGTTTCTGACCGGTCTGCTGCACTTGCGCCGAGATGGGCGTGGCGGCGCACCAGGGGGAGGGCTCGACAGAATCAGCTGGGCGCAGTGAGAGTTTAGTGCAGAAGGTGTGAGCAGGCTGGGGAGGAGGATCTGATGATAATTTGTCTGAGAAAACCTCAGAGGCAGGGTTTCAGCTTGTCAGTGTCATGAAAGATACACAAAATCACTCATAAAGCACATAATTGTTTTTATTATCTTCTTTAACACTAGAGCATCCAAGACGTTTGGGTTTTTAGAATTCAAATAAATCTGTTAAAATAATTCCCCTGTCCTCTAATTCTTTGAATTTTCCTAAATATGTGTCTTGTATTTTTTTCTGAAGCAAATAAGGTCCTAACAATGACACATAATATTACAAAGCATTTATACCTCCAAAAGCCAAGAGCGTCTCACAGACCGCTGATAAAAAAGACGCACCTCACAGGGCTTTTTTTTTTTCTGCGATTGATTTGTTTTGATTGATGCGCGCATCTGATGAGACGGATGCAGAGGGTTATAGTGCATATGAGACCACTCGTGTTCTTTGCATTACGATTCCCATGATTCTTTGCGGCCTGGTCACATGAGCACACCTCCGATTGCTTGTAGCTACGCTAGTTGCTTCAAACAGAGCGGCAAACATGGAGCTTCAGGCACATTCTACAACTCGAACCTGTCAGTCACCATAATCGCACAATCTGTTGTTATTTAATGCAAAGAGGAGTATTTGTGGGCATTCATTATTAGTTAAAAAGCAAACCTTTGTTCTTTAAGAAAAAAAAAATGCAGTCCGTGACACACATCTGCTTCCGGGTCGGAGGTCAGAGTCCTTAAAGGAATACTCCACCCAAAAAACGATTTGGCCTCATTTTCTACTCACCCTCATGCTGAGAAACACTCTGGAGCATTGCTTTGATGTCTCTAATGGAGCTGGAGATTCTGGGGGGATTTTCGTAGTCAACAGCCAGGGACCGACAGAGCCCGAAAGAAAAAGGTCCATAAAGTCCACAAAATGTGCCCATTTTCCTTCATACTGCTCATCCGCTGTAATCCAAGTGTCCTGAGCGCGTAACGTCCATAATTAATTCTTAACGAGGTCATATAGTACATTTTAAGAGCCCAAACAGGGCGCTCTCGTACTGCTCCAGTGCACGTCTGCGCACGCACCCTGGACTACGGAAGCCGCGGAAGGCCAAGCCAGACGCTAGCACGCTTTCAGCGACTACTTTTCTGAATTGCAAGCGTAGAAGAAGAAGTTCCGCTGTTTATATTCTGCTGTGAGTGACCGAGCTGTGGACAATCACAGAAGTGATTGGCTACTGTTTTAAAGCTTTGAATTCGGTGTCCTGTGGAGCCTGCAGTCCCAGAATAAAATGAGCAGGGTGAGGACGGGATGGTGTGGGAAGGTGTCCGTCCTGGTGCGCAGCCGGGGAGACTTATTTTACAAATTTTAATATGTTCTTGATTGTTATTGACGGTTAATAATACAACTATTTTGTGTGTGTTGGCGTGTGTGTGCGTGTTTATCAAGGAAACGAGTGCGCGGAGTGTGAGAGGTGACGCTGCGCAAATGCGCACTGGAAAAAGTCCGATAAATTTTAAAACCTGATTTGAGGCATTAATAGAGCAGATATGAGGCATTAAAAGTTTTACTGATCCTCTTGACTTAATATTTTGTTTCTTTATCTTAATTTCTAATACATTAGATTCCAGAAAAGCAACCTGTTGGTGTGCTCCTGCGCAAAAACACTGCATATGTATGACAGTCTGGCTGACCATAGCGGCCTTTGGAGGGGGGTAAGAATGCTGGCAACACGTGAAGCAGAACGGAGGACGGAGCAGATAGCAGATGTCGCCACCATTCTCTCATAATTGATTATCCTTCGTCTGGGATGGCCGGAATGCCATGTGTGTGATAGGAATTATAGGGAATCATTTCAGAGGACATTGATCTGGATGACAGCAGAACCAGCAGTCCTAAACTCACCCAGCTCCGCTGTGCAGCTGCGCTGAGTGATTGGCACCTGTAATTCTTTGTGCTTTCCCAAATGTATCTTTAAGAGTTATGATGCACACAAATAAAAACAGATTTTCCCTTTCCCTACAAAGTCTTTATGTAGCCTCTAAATGCAGGGTGTCTGCATTTTTATTTCATTTGTCTGGCTCCCCAAGCTCTACAAGAGATTATTTATTTCAAAATACAGTCATATACATTGTTGCTCCACTATGGTTTAGTATTGAGGCCAGGAAATAAAATGTATTTCATCATGTAAATATAGCAGCGTCCTTCGCTGCAGTGCATTTGAAAAAAAAGGAGAGGTGTTCATTTGATTGGTCAAATTATGCTCAGCTGGGTTAAACCCACTTTCTCTCCTCCCTCTTGCGCCACCTGCACCGGTGGGCGGGATGGAGGCGTGACTGCGCCTGGTTCACGAAATTAGGACAATTTTCTGGACACACCCTGTTGACTTTGGCGCACTTGCGCTCCGCTGACAGCGGGCGGATTCGGCGGAGTCTACGAAGTTAGAGCCCAGAGTCAGAAAGCAAAGTCGGAACTAAAATTCTCTGGACTCGACACTGAGAATGGCTTAGCTGGAAGTTAAAATGCTGAATGGGCCAAATATAAACTTTATTTTAGTGGATGCCATAAACACACAGCAGTCTGTGTTTGAGTGTTGAGAACACCTGAAGAATGTTTTGTCTCTGAGTCTTGTGTCATTGTGTAAAGTTTTGGGTTAAAAGTCATTTTCTGTTTTGAGAAGATGAAGTTGAATCTGATAAAGTTTACAGTTTACAGTAAGGTTTGAATGTTACTTTGTTAAGTCTGGAGAAAAACTGCTCTTTTCAATGTGCTATTTTTTTCTGTTCTGACAGTCACAGACTGAGCAGTCTTGTTTAAATGTTATAAACCGAGAGAATAAACTGAACTTGACAATAGTTTGTTGTTGTCAGCTCCTGTTGTTAGATAATCAGCTGATTGTTTGCAGAATGCTGGTGACAGCAACTCAGAGTGGATTGTACAGATCAGTAAATCAATATTCTCAGAGGTCGACACAGTCAAGCTCCACCACCCTCCACTTAATGTTTAATCAGATTCAATAAACTACATTTCAGCAATTTATTTGTGTTTATTTGGTGAAAGTAACCCGGTATGCAGTGGTGTTACATAATTCAGACAGTAATATTTGAATGCAACTAATTGCTTTCAAATCAGAGGAAGTTATATATTTTGGACATAACCTGCTCAACACTGGCTGTTAAAAGAGAAAACGTCTGACACCAAATAAATTATCAGAGTTTATATTAAAACTCCATGTTCACTTTAAAGTCCTGATTCGTGTCATCAAACAGGTTTCAAACAGGTTTTAAACTCAAGAATTTCCTCCTCTGGGTGTGTCAGAGGTTAAAACACTTTGTCTTCATCAGATCTGAGAGACGGACTGAGACGGACACAGAGCAGCTTCTTCTCTCCTCAAGTTTCCTCACACATGGAAAAGAGTCTGAAGAAGATGTGAAGAGAGTTCAGGTGAGAATCTGTCAGCTCTTTAGAAGCTTCCAGAATGGACAAAAAGACTTTTCAACTTCTTTTTTTCTCTTTCATTCACACCACCACTGACAGCTGCTTTCTTCTTATTCAGGTGTTGGAGAAAGTTTTAAACCGACATTTAACTCCTTTCTTTGCTTTTTTGATTTGGCTGAAAAAAACAAAAACAAATGAAGTATTCACAGTTTTGACTTGTGAAGTGGGCGGGGCCTCATCCCTCCTTCACTCTGATTGGCTCATGTTGATGTCATTCTTCAATGTACATAAGTGGTGACACACATGCAGGGACACACACACAGTGTGAGTTGGTGACACTCCTCTCTGTACTGAGACCTTTGAACACACACCTTGTGTAGAAATGGACTAAATATTCATCTGCTTGATGATTTTCTGGTGGAATCAGGAGTTGGAGGCTTGTGGACATTCAGAGTTTGTGTTGGAGTGAAGTTTGGCATCAGATTCAGAATTCACTTATTGTCACTGTGAACAAAGCTCAGTGAAATCTGAAGCTGGGGCCCCTGGAACCATGCTTAATGTTGAAGGAGGCTTTATCCAGGGTGTCAGCTCCCCTGGTGACACATTTCATGTGCTGGGGGAAGACGTGAAGCACTAGCATGAAATCAACTTGGTTAAAGTCTCCCATGATCACATGCACTGAATCTGGCTGGTTGTTCTGTTTCAGAATGAGAGCGTTGTCCACATGGCTAAGAGCCGTGCTAGCATTAGCATCTGGAGGAATGTATAATGTGTTTCTAAAACCCCTTGAGGTTTTGGTTCAGCCCGCTCTGTCCTGATTGGACCAGTTTAAGCTGAACAGAGCCTCTTTCTGTGGAGACGAACTGAGAAGGACAAAGAGTCTGAGTCTGTCAGTTTGCTGTGAGGCTGATCCTGAAGGGTTTCGGAACACACACACACACACACACACACACAAATGTGTTTTCACCACATTTTTGGGAGACTTTCTTTTGGGAACAGGAATCAGGTCTCCTTCAGAAATATCATTCAGCGGTAGTTTGAAGATCAGAATCAGACAGGTCATCAAAATGGTCATGTTTAATTGTGTGTGCATGTGTAGGTGTGTGTTCTGCCATGGATCAGTGTGAGGACAGAGAGGAGGGAGTCCCTCCCTGTAACAGGACTCTGTGTGGAGAACATGAGAACCAGACCACAGCTCAGAGGTGAGACCTCCATCTTTAACTGTCCACCACAGTTCTTCACATCATTTTACTGTGTGTGTGTGTGTGTGTGTGTGTGTGTGTGTGTGTGTGTGTGTGTTCTTGTATTTCTATCCTTGTCGGGGCCAAATGTCCCCACAAGGATAGCAAAACGTGGAACGACGTGCCTTGTGGGGACCTTTATCCGGTCCAAATTAGGAGAAACAGTGTTTTCTTGACCATGTTGTTGTTACTGAAAAAAGTAAAAGTGCTAAAACATTTCTTTAGGGTTAGGCTTTGTTGTGGTGTGGGTTAGGGTTAGGGTAAGGGTCAGGGTTAGGGGCTAGACATGAATGGGAGTCAATGGACGGTCCCCACAAGGATAGAAATACAAGACTGTGTGTGTGTGTGTGTGTGTGTGTGTGTGTGTGTGTGTGTGTGTGTGTGTGTGTGTGTGTGTGTGTGTGTGTGTGTATGTTTCTAATATCTTTGTATGTTCTATCAGGTCAGAGCCTGAAGTTGAACCCAGCTGTGTGTCCCTGAAGAGTGACTGGTCCAAGGGTGAAGTAATAAATTTCAGAGGACAGTGAGTTTTATTTCCTATTGTTTTCTGAATAACATGTCTTTACTGATGAAATTATGTTATTGAAACCAAAATCCCGCAAAAGCTTCTAACAGTTCAATAGTTCTCAGTCAGAGAATCATCAGTCTGAAACTCTCAATTCTTACCTTCATCCTCCAATCTTCCTCCCATTTTTCCACTCAGTCTATTCCTGATGTTGTGTTTGTTTTCAGCTCTGACCCTGAGTTTCCATCCAGCTGTGTGTCCCTGAAGAGTGACGGATCCAGGGTGCAACCCATTTCATTTAAATCAGGACCTGGACCTGCTGATGAGGGGTGAGGATCAGTGTTTGTGTCAGGATTCATCATCAGAACAGCAGCTTGAACAAAGTCAACATGTTTCTGCAGCGTCAGCCAGCAGAGCTCCCAGGTTCTCCGTGGAGGCTCCGCCCCTCAGCATCAAACACATCTGGACTTCATCTTTATGGTGAGAACAAGTCTCCATTCAACACTTTACTGTCACATCAGTGAGACAGAAGAAGTTGTGGTGACTTCCAGCTGAAACATGAAGCAGACTCTCAGCTTCTTAGATCCATTCAGGTCCAAAGTGAAACAGTCCAACCTTCATCCAGCTTCCAGCCTTCACTGATGCTGAAGCTGTTTCTGCTGGAGATCCACATGAAGTCTGACTCTGCTTCACATGTTGTCCATCCTGGATTTACACTCACATCTCCATCTGTCTAACTCCAGATGTTTCTCTGTTCCAGCTGCTGGAGGACAACATGGTGATTTTCATGAAGGAGGAGCTGAAGAAGATGAAGAAGCTCCTGAGTCCAGATTACCCAGCATGCTCAGAGAGTGAGAGAGAGGACGAGGATGAAGAGCAGAGGAGCAGCAGAGAGTCATTAGTGAGGATCACACTGGACTTCCTGAGGAGGATGAAGCAGGAGGAGCTGGCTGAGCGTCTGTGGAGCAGTAAGAGGATTTGATCTCATTTCACAGGATGGAGACGAAACAGAGAAATGTTTTCAGGTAGAAGAGTGACTGGAGAGCAGAGACAGAGTCTACACTAAAGATCAGAGTTCATTTCCAGGTCAGACAGAAACTGTGAAACAGTAACCTTGCAGGCAAGCTGAATTGTCGTGGTTTTTGTTCTCACACACCACGAGAATCCATCTTGTACCGCTCGCGCTCATGTGCTTGGGCTCGGATTTTTTTCTTCGGATCAATCACGCGTCGTTTAGGGCGGGACATGAAGGTTTGACGAAAGCAGGAAGCGACGGACTGCTAATAATATTAGCATGACTAGCGCAACAATCACTCGACATCTTGTCACGAATCTCACTTTCTATCCAATGTGGGCGTGATTGTTGATATTCACTTGCCGGGTGCATGCTGTCGACGTAATTTTTTTTCTTTGCGGTGATTGGCTGAAACCAAACATGGTGAGGCAGGTGCACTGTGTCCTTCCATCCAATGAACACAAAGAGTTCTACAGCAAGTCCCTCCTTCCCCGAACGGATTTGCCGAGTGAAATCCCAGATTGACATGTGAAGCAGTATAGGGTTGCAGCTCTCAAATCTTTTTGTAGTCAAGTATTCTGTCAGATCAGTTTTGAGACCGACCACTACGTCATTTTCAAATTGAGAGCTGATTGACTTCTGCCAATGTAGACAGGTACTGATTAGTGACTGATGGATTGAGGGAGCCATCACACATCAGTGCTGCTATGGCAAACAATTGGAAATCAAAATGAGCTGATGTCATTGAAAAGTGTATCCAAAAGAAGATCTGCTGTGCCACCTTTCCTTTAAAGTGAGCCCTCAGCTTTGGTGAGTGAAAGCGTATTTCGTCCATCTTACATGCATGCTGTACAGGTGCTCATGGAAACAAAGAACTGGTCAAGTCAGGTTCTGACTCTGAATGAGCCCTGAAGCTGAGAGCTGAAGAGCTCCACTCAAAGCAGCTGATAACAACCCGTACAGGGAGCACAGGAAACAGGAAGGGGAGCCAACTCCCACAAGTCCACATCCCCAATCATTAAATATGGAGACAACAATGGTCTCATGTCTCTTTCTGAACTCTGCTCTTACTGTCATGCAACCATCTCCATCAGATCAGAGCCTGGTTGGTCTCTACTGACGAGCTGGATGGATCTGATGTAGGAGAAATATGAACAACACACTTGAATCTTCACATTCAATGTCAAACACACCCAAACTCTTTATTTGTTTTATTTTCAGGAATTTCTGCTGGAGTCTGCCAACAGAAGCTGAAATGTGGCCTGAAGAAGAGGTTCCAGTCTGTGTTTGAGGGAGTCTCTAAAGCAGGAGAGTCCACCTTCCTGAACCAGATCTACACAGAGCTCCACATCACAGAGGGAGGGACTGCAGAGGTCAATGAGGAACATGAGGTCAGACAGATTGAAACAGCATCCAGGACAGCAGACAGAGCAGAAACCAGCATCAGACCAGGAGACATCTTCAAAGCCTCACCTGGTAGATCTCAACCAATCAGAACAGTGCTGACAAAGGGAGTGGCTGGCATTGGGAAAACAGTCCTGACTCAGAAGTTCACTCTGGACTGGGCTGAAGACAAAGACAACCAGGACATCCACTTCACATTTCCATTCACCTTCAGAGAGCTGAATGTGCTGAAGGAGAAGAAGTTCAGCTTGGTGGGACTTGTTCATCACTTCTTCACTGAAACCAAAGAAGCAGGAATCTGCAGCTTTGAAGACTTCCAGGTGGTCTTCATCTTGGACGGTCTGGATGAGTGTCGACTCCCTCTGGACTTCCAGAACACTGAGTTCCTGACTGATGTTACAGAGTCCAGCTCAGTGGATGTTCTGCTGACAAACCTCATCAGGGGGAAACTGCTTCGCTCTGCTCACCTCTGGATCACCACACGACCTGCAGCAGCCAATCAGATCCCTGCTGACTGTGTGGACAGGGTGACAGAGGTCCGAGGGTTCACTGACCCCCAGAAGGAGGAGTACTTCAGGAGGAGGTTCAGAGAGGAGGAGCAGGCCAGCAGGATCATCTCCCACATCAAGACCTCCCGAAGCCTCCACATCATGTGCCACATCCCGGTCTTCTGCTGGATCACTGCTACAGTTCTGGAGAAGGTGTTGAAGAGCAGAGAGGGAGGAGAGCTGCCCAAGACCCTGACTCAGATGTACATCCACCACCTGGTGGTCCAGGCCAAAGTCAAGAAGGTCAAGTATGATGGAGGAGCTGCCACAGATCCACACTGGAGTCCAGAGAGCAGGGAGATGATAGAGTCTCTGGGAAAACTGGCTTTTGAGGAGATGCAGAAAGGAAACCTGATCTTCTATGAACCCGACCTGACAGAGTGTGGCATCGATCTCAGAGCAGCCTCAGTGTACTCAGGAATGTTGACCCAGATCTTTAGAGAGGAGAGCGGCCTGTACCAGGACAAGGTGTTCTGCTTCATCCATCTGAGCCTTCAGGAGTTTCTGGCTGCTCTTCATGTCCATCAGACCTTCATCAAGTCTGGAATCAACCTGCTGGAAGAACAACAGCAAACCTCCTGGTGGTCAAATATTTGGATGCAGAAACCTAATCTCCACCATCTCCATCAGAGAGCAGTGGACGAGGCCTTGAAGAGTCCAAATGGACACCTGGACTTGTTCCTCCGCTTCCTCCTGGGTCTTTCACTGCAGACCAACCAGAGTCTCCTTCAAGGTCTGTTGACACAGACAGGAAGTAGCTCACAGACCAATCAGGAAACAGTGAAGTACATCAAGAAGAAGCTGAGTGAGAGTCTGTCTGCAGAGAGAAGCATCAATCTGTTCCACTGTCTGAATGAACTGAATGATGGTTCTCTGGTGGAGGAGATCCAACAGTTTCTGAGATCAGGACGTCTCTCCACAGACAAACTGTCTCCTGCTCAGTGGTCAGCTCTCGTCTTCATCTTACTGTCATCAGAAGAAGATCTGAAGGAGTTTGACCTGAAGAAGTACTCTGTTTCAGAGGAGGCTCTTCTGAAGCTGCTTCCAGTGGTCAAAGCCTCCAACAAAGCTCTGTACGTGGCTTATGAACAAATATGTAGAACTGAGTCATGACAAACATTGATCTGGTTTTCATTGTTGGTTCTTCTTCAGGTTCAGCAGCTGTGGTCTGTCAGAGAGAAGCTGTGGAGCTCTGTCCTCAGTTCTCAGCTCTCAGTCCTCCAGTCTGACACATTTGGACCTGAGTAACAACGACCTGCAGGATTCAGGAGTGAAGCTACTGTCTTCTGGACTGGAGAGTCCTCACTGTAAACTGGAAGCTCTCAGGTCAGGATCCAGCTGCTGCTTGATCAGGTTGATGTTGGTGCAGATCATGTGGAGGATCTTCCTTCTTCCTTCTTGACTTGATGCCATGTTTGTGCACAAAGTAAATGAAATCACAAAGTAACCAGTAACGTTTTCAATGTCAGGTCAGCTGGAGAGTAGCAGCCACACAAAATCCACTCACTGTGCTGTGTGATGACAACATGTCACTGTGATCTGCTACAGACTGTGTTTAGGCTGAAAAACATTGGAGTCTTCCAGAATCTTCCAGTCGATGATTTGTATTATGCTGGTTTTGCAAATGTACGGATATGGACCAACAATGAAAGAAATCTGATGATAAATGCTTAAAGGGATACTTCAACATTTTGGCAAATTGGCCCATTTAGCGCAATCCCTTAGTCATTTCGAACAGCATACTTACTTTTTTTGTGAGGGCGAGCTGTTGTTTATTCAGAGGTGAGTCGGGGAAGGTTTTCGGGACGGACACAATGGAAGTGGGTGGTATTTTTGTTCCCCTCGTCAAAGTCATCGAATACACAATCCAACAACCCCAAAACACTTTGGTGGACACGTTATAATCCGCACATTCACTACGCTGTGGAACACCAACAAATAATATTGTCGCGTTTCGACACTGAAGCAAATGCTGGGAAAGAGTTTTGCTTTTGAAATCACTACGCCCAGACGCCATGTTTAGTAAGTAGTTCCGTTTTAGCAATCTTCGCAAAAGCAACTCAATCTCGTAATTTTGCATTAATATTTCACAGCGTAGTGAATGTGCGGATTATAACGTGTCCACCAAAGTGTTTTGGGGTTGTTGGATTGTGTATTTGATGAGTTTGACAAGGGGAAGCAAAAATACCACCCACTTCCATTGTGTTCGTCCCGAAAACCTTCCCCGACTCACCTCTGGACAATAGCTCGCTCTCATAAAAAAAGTAAGTATGCTGTTCGAAATAACTAAGGAATTGCGCTAAATGGGCCAGTTTGCCCTTTTTTCAAAATGTGTGTGTGTTCCGTAAATAATTTTACAATTCTTCAAATGTGATTTATAATAGCTTAAAATACCAAGTCTTTACCACGATTGCCCCCCAACACACACACACACACACACACACACACACACACACCACCACCACCACCAATAACAGAGCAGATGAAAAATAGAAGTTGCGCTCACTTCCTCAAACTTCATCCTATCTCCAAGACAGCCTAAATTCAGTCACGCCAAATTTTGCCTCATACTTACCTTTACTAAACCAGATTGTGTGTTGAAGGGAAATGTACTTTATTTTGCGTGCCTGAAAAACGCCCAGCTGGCCGAAATGCTGCACCGACAAAACACGCGATTTAAGTTTCACTTTCATTTTCTTCATATTTGCGCTCCTTATTCCTTATTCGCGTTTGTGCCTCATACCAGCATTTTCCTCGTGATTTTTCTGATAATTCGGCCGAGTTCAATATGGCAAATAATGAGGAATGAGGAATGAGGAACGTTTCACCGCAGAAATCGCTGCAGCTGTCTGTGCTTTTTTGAGGCTCAGCGGGAGCACAGTGTGTGTGTGTGTGTGTGTGTGTGTGTGTGTGTGTGTGTGTGTGTGTGTGTGTGTGTGTGTGTGTGTGTGTGTGTGTGTGTGTGAGCATCAAGGGTTTCAAGAAGTTCTTAGAGAAACTGTCAGGATGATGTGTTCTTGACAAAGTCATGAATTGGTTCATCAACATGTTTACATGAGCCAAAAATCCTCCTTATGATAGGATTGTCAGGTGAAGCGGATTGTAAATGAGTCATATAAACACCTGAGTGGATCTGCGTCACTCGGAGTGGATTATATAGATAGATAGATAGATAGATTGGTAGATAAAACTTTATTAATCTCCCAAAGGGAGAAATTCAGGTGTCCAGCAGCACACACAAATCATTCGCGCGCAAATAAATAACAGAAGTACAATAAAATAGTGCTAATGTACTCGGTTCGACTCAGGCACATCTGTTAAACAGCCTGATTGCTGAGGGGATGAACGACCTCTTGAAGCGCTCGGTTCTGCAGCACAGTGACAGCAGCCTGTTACTCCGGCCACTCTTTTGAGCTGCGACTGTGTCCTGCAGTGGATGTTTGGGGTTCCTCAAGATACCCTGCATTAGAGCCCTCATCCTCCTCTCCAAGACTCCACCAGCAGAGTCCACCTTCCTCCCCATCACAGATGCACACTTCCTGATCAGTCTGTCCAGCCGATTGCTGTCTCTTTTTGTCATACTGCCACCCCAACAGACAACCCCAAAGAAAACAGCACTTGCAACAACAGACTGGTAGAAAATGTACAGCATGTCACCACACACGTCAAAGGACTTAAGTCTCCTCAGGAAAAACAGCCTGTTCTGTCCTTTCTTATACAGGGCCGAGCTGCTCTGACCAGTCCAGTCTGTGGTCAAGGTGCACACCCAAGTATCTGTAGGTGTGAACAACCTCAATACTCTCTCCGTTGATGATGACAGGTTGATGAGAGGCTTCCTGCCAAAGTCAATGATCATCTCCTTCGTCTTAGAGGTGTTCAGAATAAGACCATTGTCCCTGCTCCAGGTGGTGAATCCCGTCATGAGCTCCCTGTACTCTTTTTCATCCCTACCCTTCACACATGCCACAACTGCAGTGTCATCTGAATACTTCTGCACATGACACGCAGGAGATCTTTGAGCAGAGTCAGCAGTGTACAGTGTGAAGAGAAAGGGAGATAGTACAGTCCCCTGCGGTGCACCAGTGTTGCTCATCAGGGTCCCAGATACACACCCCCCGAGCCGGACGTATTGTTACCTCAGAGTCAGATAGTTGTGGATCCAGTGAACAAAGAGAGGATCCACCCCTATCCTCTCAAGCTTCCCCTTCAGTAGCTGAGGCTGGATGGTCTCAAAGGCACTTGTGAAGTCGAAAAACATCAACCTCACAGCCTCCAGCTCCCTCCAGAGAGGAGAGCGCCCGATGGACCATAAACAAGACCGCATCGTCCACTCCCATGCTGTCCTGACAGGCGAACTGAAGGGGCTCCAGCGCCCTCCACTTGAGGTTTGAGCAGCCGGAGCAGCAGCCTCTCAAAAGTCTTCATTACCACGGATGTTAGGGCCACTGGTCTGTAGTCCCTCATCCCTGCAGGCCTGGCCCCCCTGGGCACTGGGACAAGGCATGAGGTCTTCCACAATGCAGGGACACATCCAGTCTGAAGACTCCGATTGAAGATGGTTTGGAGAGGCACAGCCAACTCTGACGCACACTCCCTCAGCAGCTGTGGTGATATCCCATCAGGCCCTGCAGCTTTCCGTCCATGGAGCCTCCTCAGCTCCACACGCACCTCCTCCACAGTTAAGGCCGGCAGGTCAGCAGAGGTGGAGCAGCCGCTGGGTGGAGGAGAGGAGCAGGTCACAGCAGCAGATATTTTACAAGGTCGTCTACACCTATTGATAATCTGCTTGTGTCTCATACTGTATAAACAGCTGCTGACAGTGGAGCGGATTGTTCAGGCGGATTATTGGTTCTGTGCTTGTGTTCCCTCGTACGTAGCGACGTGATGACGTGGGCAGTAAACAGGAAGCAGGAAAGTCAAACACCAGCAGAACTGGACGGTGGTTGAGAAAAACATTTTAATCAAAACCCTGAGAGAGCAAACACTGGAGAGGAGAGAAGGCTGCAAATCGCTCAACAGCAAATTGGTCAAAGAGCTCCATGGTCGACTGCCGTGACCGGCAGAGCAGAGGACCAGCAGACGGTGTGTAATTCGGCTCAACACCGGGACGCTGGCCGGAAGAGCCCTGCTCACATGGCGAGGTGGAGGCAAGCCCGGCAGTACAGGGCAGACCGGGACACCTGCCAAGGAGCGCTCGCTCTTCAGGCAGCATATCATGGAGATGGTTGAACACTCTGTGAGCAGATATCCAGCATAAAAACACACTGCTCATCACTGAGGACTGCTGACTGCAAAGCTGAAGATCAGAACCTGGAAATTCCCTGAGAGACCTGATGTGCAGGTCAATGATATGTTTTCCATTTGGGAGGACGCCATACAATCCGCTTCACCCAGGGTCCTGGTATACGAGGATGAACGTGGATCAAATTTGCATTTAATATGATTGTTTTCAACAGATTGAAAAAAAAATGCCCATGTACGTAAACTGAGCCAGTATCTCCCAGAAGTGAAAGATGTTTCAGAGCATCAGATAAACAAGAAACAGAAGATTGGAGTTTGTGAAAATATCTGCATGTAGTGAAGATCTAAAGCTGAACTACAGACCAATGAGCAGTGATTACTAACATGTCTCCAGGATCTTCAGGTGGGAACCTTCTTTCATCTCTGGATTGTCTCCTTCATTGGTGTTGAACTGTGGTCTTCGAGGTCCACAGTCCTGAATGTTAGACATCTCCCTGCTTCAACTCACCGACATCTCATGATGGTGTCTTCACCAAGCTTCTCAAGAAGCCCAATATTGAGTCCTCATTAAAGTGAGGTGTGTTTGAAGTGCAACATGTAGGACACTGGAAATCAAGGACCAGAGTTTGACACATGTGGTCTAGTTGGTCCCATGACAGCTGATGGAGGTTCTTCAGAGATCTGTGGCTCCAACTGCTCCATCACAGCTCTACACACTGCTCTCTGTGTTAACACAGGATCTGTTCACTCTCACTCTGGATAGTAACAGTGTAACTTCAACATTCTTCAGTCGCAACTGGAAAATGGTAAATCAGAAGAGGCAGGTATTCTTAAGATGAAAGTGTCCCAGAGAAAGTTCAGATCTACACAGAGGTGCAGTTCACTTACTGGACTTATTGTCTCACTTTGTGGTCTTCTTTTCTTTCCACATGACTGACTGATCTTCTTCTTCTTCTTCAGGTTGAGCAGCTGTGGTCTGTCAGAGAGAAGCTGTGGAGCTCTGTCCTCAGTTCTCAGCTCTCAGTCCTCCAGTCTGACACATCTGGACCTGAGTAACAACGACCTGCAGGATTCAGGAGTGAAGCTACTATCTTCTGGACTGGAGAGTCCTCACTGTAAACTGGAAGCTCTCAGGTCAGGATCCAGCTGCTGCTTGATCATGTGGAGGATCTTCCTTCTTCCTGGTTAACTTGACGCCATGTTTGTGCCTCCAGTCTGTCAGGGTGTCTGGTCTCAGAGGAAGGCTGTGCTTCTCTGGTCTCAGCTGTGAGCTCCAAGTCCTCCCATCTGAGAGAGCTGGACCTGAGCTACAACCATCCAGGAGACTCAGGAGTGAAGAAGCTGTTTGCTGCAGTGGAGGATCCACAGTGCAGTCTGGAGACTCTCAGGTACAAACATGATGGTTCACTAAAAATCCACCTCTTTCTGTTCTTCTTCTGCTATCTGTAGAGCAGTCGTGAAGATCTCAGTGGAAGATCTCCTGTCCGGTTTAGGTCCAGAGGAAAGTAGTCCGGCAAGTTTGCTGGGGTCACGAAAATAAAGCGTTTTCATTCTCAAACCAATATGTGTGCGAAAGAGTGATATATTTGCATCACAAAACCGTTCATCAGGAAAAAGTCAGACCTCGTAAACGCTTGGCACTATTTTCTCTCCCTTCATATCACTCCGCGCCATCTCCAGCTGTGGGCAGCCGCGCTGGCTTCACTTTGTTTACCGCTAGTAAAGAGCTAGCTAGCTCCAGCTTTAGCTGTTAGCATCTCCGCGCTGCCCGCAGCTGGAGACGGCGTGGAGTGATATGAAGGGAGAGAAAATAGTGCCAAGCGTTTACGAGGTCTGACTTTTTCCTGATGAACGGTTTTGTGATGCAAATATATCACTCTTTCGCACACATATTGGTTTGAGAAGAAAAACGCTTTATTTTCGTGACCCCAGCAAACTTGCCGGACTACTTTCCTCTGGACGTAAACCAGACAGGATCTCTGCTCACTGGACAGTGGACACTGTCAGGGGTAAGTGTGTGAATGAACAACACTGCTGACTGGGATGCTATATAGATTCATGTCAAAAATCCCGAACTATCCCTTTAACATTTTAGTTAAAGCTCGGGTTGGCGATCTGAATGAGATACACTTTTTTAAATACTGGTTAAAATGATCTTTATGATCCAATGGGAAGCAATTCATAGCATGTTTTTAAAGTAGAGCTGAAAATATCCGCTACCTACAGCAGGAGTAAAATGGGAAAAATAGCAACCAATAGTCTTGCAGGGACACCTTTTTTTAAACCAATCAAATCCTTTCGCCGTTCGACCTGCCCCCTACACGTACATGTCAATGGTGTGCACTGACCCTGGTTCAGTGCGTGCGTTGCCAAGCTGAGAAGGACGGAGCGTCCCAACGGGAGCTCCTCCAATGGGGTGGGAGCTGGGTGGAGCTAGCTAGGCGGAGCCTTGGGGAGATGCTACATGCTAACGCTAGTTTTCCAAGATCGCCAACCCTAGCTTTAAAGACCCCTGGTCTACAAAATGTCTCCACTTAGCCCTCATTCACACATACGCGGCTGTGCGGGCGCGGTTCTTTCCGAGTTGCACGGTGTCTGCGCGGAAAAGTCAGAACTGCATGCAAACAGATCAGTCCTTTCACACTGCACACGCGGGGAACACGCGGGCTCCGCGCGTCGCCCGTTCAAATCTGCGCGGCGATTTCTAAATAGAAATCAAGTCTATTTTTCTGCGCACACTTGAGCAGGCTGTGCGCGGCGTCCCGTTGAAACCAATGGCATAAACACACATCTTGTGTCAACGAGGCTTTCTATGCATTGAGCTCATGTCTGCCCACAAACTGGTCTACACAAGAGGCCAGGGTTCTGCTCCGTCTATTTTTCCGCGTGGCTTGGAGCGGGTCCCATTGAAAACAATGAAGACAGGGCCTAGTTGTCATATATGCAGATAGATGTTCCGTTTGAATTTAATTTCGGCGCAGTTGAGAGGAGCGCGTATCTAGATACACATATCTAGAGATCTATATATATAGGTCTATGCCAGCGCTACCGAAGCCGCATTGTGTTGTGTGTTTTTGACTGCCGATGCTGATACACGTTTCTGGATGCCTGCTCTTGGGAATAAACATCCTTTCGCTCCCGAAACGCCTCTGGAATTACTTCAAACATATTACACTAGTAGCCCGTTGCCGCGGACAACCCGCTCACGCAGACCGCGCTGGTGAGAAAGGGACACCTCAACCCGCCGCTCCAGCGCCCGCGCCGTCAACGCGTCCGCCACGTGCCGCGCAGTGACCGCGTATGTGGGAATGAGGCCTTATTGTTAACAGTGATTTTTATGACACAAGTACAAAGGAAACTTGAACCATGATGATAAAAATGAGAGTTTGACGCCTCTGTGATGTGGTTCAGACATCTGGACCTGAAGTTTGAAAGATTTGATCAAACTGCTGCTTTTTTCTTTACTCTGAAAATCCTGATGAGAATTCACCCACTTCCCATTGAAACATTACTTTCAGGTTTTTCTGTGTGTTTTGGTTGAATTGAGACTTCTCTATATTTGTGGGTCTGTTGGAGCTCTTTGCTAAAGAAAAACAAAACTTCTCTTCTTCTCTGTCAAACTGAGTCTTTCAGTGAAAACTCAAGAAGTGTGAAAGATCCTTTGAAAGCTCCTTTTCCAGCTGTCTTTAGGAGGAGAGGAGCAGAAACATGCCAACAGGTTTCCATCTTCATCACACTGATCCAAAGCAGCAGAGACACTTTCGGGCTCCAAACGTCTCCACAAAGACTTTGAACCAAGTTTGAAACTTTGAAATGAGTCAGTGTGAGCTGAAACATAGGAGGGGGCTTCATTCATCACTTCATCTTCTTCATCCATCCATCCAGAGCTGACTGCTGTCCTGAGTGAAGCAGTCCCAGAGTGTGGACTCAGAGCTCTTTCAGCCTGTTTCTGAGGAGCTCTGCTTCATGTTGAACAGCAGTTAGGACTCATGTTGGAGAGAAAACCTTCTGACTGTCTTTCTTCCTGCAGGGTGGACCATGGTGGAGAGCAGTGGTTAAAACCTGGTCTGAGGAAGTGTAAGTTTGACTGATGAGGACAAAACAGCAAAGTGTCAGGAAGTCCAGAACGGAGTAATCCATCACGTGTCAGAGCCTCTGACACAATGTGTGTGTGTGTGAAAAAAGACGAAAAGAATATATTTTGGATGTAGCAGAAATGAAGCAGTCAAGTATGTGTGAGATGGCCTTTATTTAACACTCCACTGACAGCTGTCAGACACACAACCATGACAGGTTTTTACCATCAGTGCACCACATCACATCTTCCCACGTCTATATCTATCTATATATGTACATACGAGGGGGTACCCAAAAAAAAAAACGGAATTTGGTCAGAAAACAATAATAATAATGAGTTTCGACTTCTGGCTGTCAGATGTGCTGCAGGTAAGCCTCATGCACATCTGTGAGAAATCTGAGCTCCGAGAGTTACACTGACGCCTGTCAGGAGCTATTTATAGCAACAGAAGGCAGCGGCGGTCTGCGATTTTTTCCAAAATGGCGACATTGACTGGGAAGCCAGAGCAGCGTGCAAACATTAAATTCTGCTTTTTGCTGGGAAAAAACAGCAGCAGAAACACTCACCTTGTTGCAGCAAGCCTACAAGGATGATGCTCTGGGGAAGACTCAGGTCCATGAGTGGTTCGGGTGGTTTACCTTTTTTTTTTTTTTTTCCCTTGTCCTGTTCGGCAGCTGGGGCGTGCAATATTGTATGATTGTAGCCTTTTACTATCCGAACAGATTTTAATATTAGCAGCAGGACGAGACTGAGCATCCGGCATGGCTGCCGGACAGGACCGGGACGGAAATGCTCAGAGAGCAGGGACAGAAAGAGAGAAAGATAAAGAGAGGGAGAATGGAAAGGGGGGGGGGGGGGGGCACAACCTATATACAAAGTCACAATACAAAACAGTGTTGTCGACGCACCACACGCAACCTAGAACAATCCCAAACCCCCAATCTAGACAACACCGAAACAGAGCCGACAACCAACACAGAAAATTACAGAACCATACATACATTTTTTTTTCTTCTTTTTTTCCGAACCATATTAGTGAACAGACCAGGCCACAAAAATAAAAGGAGGTGTAGGGGAGGAGGGAAATGCAAGGACACCACAAACCGTATTTTTTTTTTTTTTTTTTGAATATAGCTAGTCGTAACTAGTAGTAAACAAGGGGCGTGCATCAAGAGAGGTCTGCTACAGATCACCATTAGTCTAACCACCACAAGAAGACAAGGTAACCCAGTATGTAAAGAGTGATTAAAGATCAACGTGATCATGTGAATATGATGGTGACAGTGATGGTGATAGTGATCATGCATATATGACCTCTGACCTCTGAGAAGGCCAGAAGCAGGCCAGAGAGGCCCTCAGAGTAGTGATGGCAATCTGAAGCTTTCTGAAGCAACAAAGCTTTCAACACAATTGTATTGAAAAAAGGTTCAGTACTCGAAGCTTTTCAAATCAGAGCCCAACAAGGACCCCTGGTGGTGAAAGTCAAGGAAAGCATGTCATGTGTCAGAGCTGAATGAATGAATGAATGTGATGTATGAGTAATTACATTTTTTAAATTATTGAATGATTTGTCCACATCACTAAAACCTAGTATAGCTAATATTTTGATGTCAGCATTTCTATTGTTCATAGGCCAACTTGAATAAAGATGGGGATGAAAAAGCAGAGTGTTCATATGTATGACTGAATGTGTTTGAAGTGACCAGTACATTTGCTGTGTCTCACATAACAAGTCAGCAGCAAGCTGACTTATCATTTGAGACACAGTAATTATTTAGGTATCATGAGAGATAGTGGAAGTGAATTGACGTTGGCAGATGCTGGCCACAAACCAAACATTGGACCTAGAAAAATAAATTACAAATGAGGGATGTTTTTTAACGAAGGGATTTGGTCTGACAAAACAATATGACATATTGTTGCAACTGGCAACCAACCACCCCAAATATATTTCAAAGTCTAACATTAACAATGAACAAAATATAGGCATAACACATTTGCTCATAGCACCATTGTTGGGTGAAATGAAATGAAATCAAAGTGTTCCCAAACTTCAGAACGTCCTCTTTTTGTCACAGGCTCCATATCAAATCTATATTCACTGTCTCTCACTCTCTCTCAACTCACAAACTGCCTCCACAGCCCACAAACAGCTGCAGCGCGTTTTAAACCTGTGAAGCAGCGGCTGAAGCGTCACGTGGGTGTGCGCGAATGAAGCTTCAGACGTCACGGATCACGTGATTATCAGGAAACGAATCAAGCTCCGATACAAAGCTCCACTGAGAAGAGGTTCATTTTTTCAACACATGCTTCGAAGCTTCGGTGTCACGGTTAACATCACTACCTCAGAGCCCAGACAGCCGGCGGACATCACAGAGCCCGGATCCAAGTCGCTCCCCCAGGCAGACGCCCACGCTCCAGTCCAGAAACGGGGCAGAGGAAAGCCCCAGCTGGGGACCCCGGCAGTCCCGGGGCCCGGGCCCCGCGGAGCCACGACCGGCAGGAGCCGGTCCCGAGAGCCCAAGGCCCAAGAGCCCAGGAGCCGACCCCCCACCCAGGCGGAGGGCCATGACCCATCCGGGAGAACCAGCCCACACGGGCGGCTACCCACCCCGGGCCAGTACACCCCCCAGCGCTCCGGCCACGCACCCCGAGATCCAGGGCATCACCCCCCCCCCCCCCAACCCCCCCCACCCGACGACCCCCACCCGGAACCCACCCCCCTGTCCACCGCCCGGCCCACCCCTCCCACCCCCTGTCCTCTCCCGCCTCACTCCCCCCCGCCCCGGTTCGGGTGGTTTAAAAAGGGCCAGATGTCGGCGCGTCAGGTCCGCTCAGCCATTAAAACAATGCTGAGCTGCTTTTCCGCTGTCCAGGGTATCGTCCACAACGAGTTTGTCCCTCCAGGTCAGACTGTAAATCAGGACTACTACATGGAAGTCCTCAGACGCTCCGTGAGGATGTGAGGAGGAAGCGGTCCGCGTAGTGGCGGAGTGGAGCCGGTTGATCCACCACCACAGAGCGCCAGCAGACACGGCGCTGCGCCTCACGCAGTTTCTGGCAAAGAATGAGGTTAATCTCCTCTCCCATCCGCCTTATTCGCCAGATGAAGCCTCGAGTGGACTTTTTCTTGTTCCCCAAGTTGAAGAAGGAGCTGAAGGGACAGCGGTTTGCAGATGTGGAGGAGGTGACAGAAAAATCGCAGCCGGCAAAAAATGGCACAATTACGCGCGGGTCTGACGACGCATTGGTGAAGTGGGAGACACGGCTGGAGCGCTGCAATAATGCGGATGGAGATTATTTTGAAGGCGACGATGGTGTTTTATTTTGAAATGTCATAAATAAAAAGTTATAATCAAATTCCGGTTTTTTTTGGGTATACCCTCGTATATCTATCATGTATGTGTATATATATGTATATATGTATATATATATATATATATATATATATATATATATATATATATATGTATTAGGGGTGGGACGAGACACAAATTTCTTGGGACGAGATGTCTCGCGAGATTGAGTCCACGAGATCGAGACGACACGAGACCGGGGGGGGGGGGGGGGGGGGGGGGGGGGGGGGGGCGGTTGGTGCTGAGGTGGGGGGGGCAGCGCGGTACTCACATGCAGCGTCGGAGCATGGAGTGTCGGGTCGGAGTGCCCCTTGTACGGCCACGGCGCCCTCCGCTCTACACTGCGCCCTCGGCGACCGCCTAGTTCCCCTGTCGTGCCAAAAAGTGATTATCTGCCATAAAGTGATTTCCGGTCTGCGGGCAGCTGAAAAGCGCAGCTTCTGTGGCTCTGCAGCAGTCTTAATTGGGCTCAAACAAGTTTGTTTCTGATCATCCAGTGATGTTTATTTGTGTTTGTGTTTGATAGCCTCCTGTACGTCCAGTTGCCTTACATCGCTGTTAAATACCGGTAAACTAGTTGATGATTTTAACCTGGCTTGTTGTTATGCTAATAAAGATATGTCACGGAGGTGACACGTTTTCTTTTCACCAAAATTGCTAGACTGCTCGACAGAGTAATTTCATCCCAAGCAGTGCATTGTACGGTTTGAAAATTGAGAAAAGGGACATTACAATGTCAAAATCAGCTTATTTTGCTTGTCAAAAGCTGATTCATGCCTGCGGTATTGCATATGGATCGATATTTTGCCTCAAAATGATTTAATATAACACAGCAGAGTCACATTTACAACATTTGAGTAAAACCAATACTTTATACCACTTAAAAAATGAGTAAAGGGACATTACAATGTCAAAATCAGCTTATGCTTGCTAAAAGCTGATTCCGCAGACTGGAATCAGCCAAAACTTGATTTCTGCCAGAAAGTGATTTCCGTACGACGCACTGCTTGGGATGAAATTACTCTGTCAAGCAATCTGGCAGTTTTAGTGCAAAAAAAAGAAAAGAAAAGAAAAGAAAACGTGTCAGCTCCGTACACATCTTTATTAGCATAACAACAAGCCGGGTTAAAATCGTCAACTGGCTTACCGGTATTTAACAGCGATGTAAGGCAACTGGACGTACAGGAGGCTATCAAACACAAATAAACATCATTGGATGATCAGAAACAAACTTGTTTGAGCCCAATTAAGACTGCTGCAGAGCCACAGAAGCTGCGCTTTTCAGCTGCCCGCAGACCGGAAATCACTTTATGGCAAGGAATCACTTTTTGGCACGACACCCCTATTCCCGTTCAAACCGCGGCGCACAGACGACGCCATGACTGCATTTGCACTTCATGCCACTAGGTGTGCTGTTTGCATGTTTAACCTTATTTTACACAGACACCACAGAGGAAGAAGGCCTGCAGCCGCTGCAGGCTCTCTGCATGCTGCTAGAAAAAGAGTGTGAGCCGGTAAGACGTGGTAAAATGTTCATTGATGCGATGCACCGTTTTTTCAATAAAAGAGAAGAACTGAACGATCGTTTCCGCACATTTTCTTTACGTCGTATCAATTAAACTGTATCACAAGTAGTTTGTGGACTCAAAAGACCAAGATTCCTTGCAGATAGAACATGCGCAGAACAGTATTTCATGTTCTTTTCGACCGGATTTTTAAATATGAATATGAGCATATTCAGGGGTTTGCACGTGTTTATATGGCTGTGCGCCTTGTAATGTATCATTCCGTCAATATTCCAGTTAATAAAGAGTTTTTGCCTTGATATAAACGTACTTAATCTCGCGGCATTCGATCTCGCGAGATCTCGTCCCATCCCTAATATAGATATATATATATATATATATATATATATATATATATATATATATATATATATATATATACACATACATAATATTGCTGTGAGAGTTCAGGAGTTCGGTTACAGTCGGAAGGGGCCCTGTGAGCTTCAGTGCCCAGGGGCCTCTGGAATTACTAATCCCGCCCTGGTCAGAGGATGACTTTTCTCTCTTTCTCTCCATCAGATTTCTGTCAACTTGAAGTGGACACAAACTCAATGAGCAGAAACCTCAAACTGTCCAACAACAGGAAGGCGACTCGTGTGGAGGAAGGGCAGCCGTATCCTGATCATCCAGACAGATTTGACTTCTGGTATCCTCAGCTGCTGTGTAGAAATGATCTGAGTGGTCGATGTTACTGCGAGGTTGAGTGGAGCGGAAAGGTTTTTATTTCAGTGAGTTACAGAGGAATCAAAAGGAGAGGATACAGTAAGGAGTGTGTGTTTGGATTGAATGATCAGTCCTGGAGTCTGAGCTGCTCTGATGAAGGTTACAATGTCTGGCAGAGTGGCAGAATAACATCCACCTCTTCCTCCTCCTCCTCCTCCTCCTCCTCCTCCTCCTCCTCCTCCTCTGGTAGAGTAGCAGTGTATGTGGACTGTCCTGCTGGCTCTCTGTCCTTCTTCAGAGTCTCCTCTGACTCTCTGGTCCACCTCTACACCTTCAACACCACATTCTCTCAACCTCTGTCTGCTGGTTTTACACTCTGGTCTTCTGGTTCTTCAGTGAGTCTGTGTCCTCTGTAGGAAGGACGGTCTCTGTCTCTGACAGCAGTCCTGTCAGCACCAATCAGAGATCCAGAGAACATCAGTGGAGTTCAGCAGGGTTCACAGACGGAGCCTCCAACACTTTGTAAATATGTCGTCAGTTTAAGTTTCAGGACGTTTTCTAACCTCCTCAAGTCTTTGTCAGCAACAATGGAGACGATGAGGAAAGAACTCTTCTGATCCCAGTATGATGTTTGTCTTCTGGTCCAGACCAGCCTGTCCTGATTGGACCAGTCTGGTTTCAGCTGGACTTATTTAAAGGGCAACTTCGGTTTTTTTACATCTGGACCTTATTTCTAGGTGTGTGCATGCTCATATACTCACTCAGACAAACATTGTGCAGCACGGAGTCCTTCAGAAGTTATTTAGATCCAACCGATTTAGCCGCACTTAGCGGGGGCCACGGCAAGGGAACTTCAGCGCGGGACATAATCTCTGCAAAGTCGCTCATTTCGGCTATATTTTTTCATCCATCGCCAGTGTTATCATAAAGTCAGCTCATCTACCGTACAGTTTTCACTCCACGGAGTCTCCGGAGGTCTCCAGGCCGGCGCGCGCAGCCACAGCACGGCTGCTGGGTCTCTCCCCTCGCCGGGAGGACACGGAGGTCTCCAAGCCGGCCTGGGCGCACTGCAGCCCGCGTGCGGTGCGGCCAGGCCGGCCTGGAGACCTCCGCAGACCCTCGGTGAGGAGAGACATCCAGGCGGAACGCGGCGGGTACCCGCGCGCGGTGTGGCCAGGCCAGCCTGGAGACCTCTGGAGACTCCGTGGAGCAAGCTCTGGGCCGTTTACCCACCTCGGCCTCGACTCGAACCAACTCGGCCCTGGAAGTCAGACGCCCGTGCGACGTGACAGCCGAGGCCCAGCCAAAGTGCCTCTCTGCTGGGGAGAGGAGCTCCGCAACGTTCCCATCCGAGCTAATTGTGGCTAAGTTAGTGAAAACTGTACGGTGGACGAGCTGACTTTATGATAACACTGGCGATGGATGAAAAAATATAGCCGAAATGAGCGACTTTGCAGAGATTATGTCCCGTGCTGAAGTTCCCTTGCCGTGACCCCTGCTAAGTGCGGCTAAATCGGTTGGATCTAAATAACTTCTGAAGGACTCCGTGCTGCACAATGTTTGTCTGAGCATGACACACCTAGAAATAAGGTCCAGGTGTCAAAAAACTGAAGTCGCCCTTTAAGGAGAGTCTGACTGAGAGTC
Source organism: Salarias fasciatus (assembly GCF_902148845.1). NCBI lineage: Eukaryota > Metazoa > Chordata > Actinopteri > Blenniiformes > Blenniidae > Salarias > Salarias fasciatus. The sequence goes on along the minus strand of NC_043759.1, from coordinate 3,704,560 downwards.
TGAGTCTGCCAGTCTACTGACAGGCTGGAAGTGAAGCTCTTTTTAATCCTTATGGACAAATGAAGCTTTCTGAAGCTCTGAAGCCTGGATGGAAGCTTTTCAACACTGACCTCTTTAGTGCCACCTGGTGGCCAAAAGTATGAAGAGCAGCTTGAATGAACTGCTCCATGATGGTTCCCCACGAGTTCAGTTCACTGCTTCTATTTGTGATCATGTGACCTTTCTGTTTGATCATTGTGATGATATGAACAAGTGTTTCTGAGGGGGAAAAAATAACCATTTATTGAATGATGAATCAGTAATCAACATGAATAAACTTGCCTGGATTTAACATGTGCCATCGTGTTATCTCCCTTTTGCTTGTGACTTCTTGATACCTGTGAACATATTGGACAGAAAAATGTTATTTATTATCATGTTCAACACACACTGGTTGTTCTGTGAGGTTCCTGTCTCATATCTGTCCTAAACTATGGGTCCTTATGAATTAGTGTTTCTGAAGAAACTCTGAACTTCCATCCAGGATTTTCTTTCCAAACCGTCGAACAAAGTCTGTTGGAACCACATCTAGAGTCAGAGTGAGCCCTGTTCTAGAAGAACGCTCCAACATTCCCATCAACACTTCTGAAGTTGGAAAAGTTGAAGTTGTTCCAGCTCCAAAGGATGGACCCCCATCAGATTAAATCCTCTGCTTTAGGAATGGAAGGTCACTCAAGGTCATCTGAATTCAAACAGTTAAAAACACACGACTCAAACCCAAACACAGGACTTAAAGGGGCTGTATCATGCTTTTTTAGCTAGTCCAAACCCTAGAAATGGCATTAACATGGTAATAGTTTATTTTTGGCGCTAAGGAAAAGTAATTTTGTGTGAAATTAAAGATTTTCTGGGGCTAATTCTGAAACCCGGAAGAGAAAACGCTCCGTTTCACTGAAAATCCCGCCTCTCCCCCTGTGGACTTTGACTGACAGCGAACTTCAACCAATCAGCGCTTCAAAACAAATACGCTAGCTAGCTTTAGCTCTTTAGCTCTAGCTTCTCCACACGCAAAAACGTCTTTTCCTGTGAGAAACTCACCAAGCGCAGACCCTTCAGACCCTTCAGACTCTTCAGACTCTTGCTCTTGCTTGACTGTTGCTTTCAGACGACGGTCAAAGTTTATCCTCGAAATCGGAGTTACAAAAAGCAGCAAGCTGATTGCCGAGGGCCTGCGGGAGGGGGGCTCAGGGGAGCCATCTTCACAGTGTGACGTGAACGTGGGAAAACAGAGAGTTTTCACAGGTATGGGAGGGACTGCCTCTCCGAGCAGCACAAACACGAGGAAAGCTCAAACACGCAGGCACGAAGGAAAAAAACACTTTGGGGGTGTTTTAGGTGAGAACATTACTATATAACAAGGTTAAAACATACAAAAAGTGAATTTTGCATGATACAGCCCCTTTAATCTTATTTATTCATTTTATTTGTATTTTTATGATATACTTTTAACTTATTTTACTTTCTTAATTTATAATCTTATCTTATTAATTTTCTATTAACTTTGTATCATGTCTTTTTAAGTTTTCCTCTGGTCCTGGATGGCCTGGGGGTCTCCACACTTCAGTGTGTGGGTTCCCCTTGGTCTGGCGGGGTCGGGGGTCGAGCGCTGGGGCCCCAGTGTTAGTGACCTTCGCCTTCTCCTGGTGTGAACGGCCCCACTGGTAGTGTTTTCCCATGATGCTTCGTGCTATGCCATGTCGCCTCTGCTGTGCGCAGAAAGATTGGGAGTGTGTTTGTTCTGTGCGTGCGTGCGTGCGTGCGTGCGTATGTGTGTGTGTGTGGTATACTAATTAATGGTGCGGTTTTTATTTTGTTTTTATCACTGTTTTTACTGTTCAGCACTTTGCGCTGTTTTTATAAATATGAAAAGTGCTATACAAATAAAGTTTGATTGATTGATTGATCGATTAATAAAAGATTGGCTTTATTCACAACAGAACTGTAACAAATATAGTTTGTTTAAAATTCTGCAGCTCATTAATATCATTTGAGTCCAGAAGCTCAGAGGATTTTCAGAAAAATGCAGACCCATTTGTACCAATGGAATATTTATATTTTCTGAAAACTTTCATTCATTTTAAACTTTTAACACAATTAAACAAAGTTTTCCCCAAAAAATTACAAGAATGCATATCAATGCAGTTCTATGTAATGGAATGATTATTGACACATTTCTGACATTGATTTCACACATTTTTACCCCTTTATCAAAGAGCAATACCACCTTTTTTAGTTTTTTTTTTTTTTTTTTTTTTTTTTTTAAGAATTATGAGTTTCTGGAAAGATCAACAAGAAAATATACAATTGGAGGTTTTGAATTCCTGAACTCATTTGATCAAAAAAAATGTCAATATCTCTGAGCAGGAGCAAATTCAAACTTCCAGTCTGACATCATTTTTCTCCTCTGATCAAGTCCTTTACAATGATGTATCATGCTTAGTCCTGTGACACATGTTTACTTTTCCTTCCCAATCAGACATGTTGCTGATAAACATAAGGATTATGGGTATTGTAGTGCTTCTCCGTGATATGACATTGATAATAAAACGTGTTTTCTTAAAATAGAGTTGATATTTCACTTTTTGACTCAGCAGAAGTACATACTATTGTTACACAGTCTGCCCTGTGGCACTGTTGTAGCTAATAATCAGAATTTTCTTCAGAATAATCTTCAGTTGCACTTCCGGGATCTACGAAATGACACCCACGGCGCGACGTCTTTGAAGCTGAGAATGTCCGTTCCCACCACGACATGGATTCTAATTGACTTTCAGTGGAGACTGTTTGTGTGGCGACCACACGCAATTTCGACACAATGCGTGACAGGAGCACGCAATCTGGTACTAAGAGTTAGTTACTGATGCTCATTTCACACATTTCTGTGAGATCAGGTTTTATCTGGACCTCAAAGAAGGCCTGGAGTCAACATATCCAACATTTTGAGTATAGCATCTCTGATCCTGAGACAGAGGGGATTTCAGTTTGTACAGAGATACACCAGCATTACAATATGACACAGATAAATAATATTCCACACACATTAAGCAAGTTTTATTATTCCCTGCTCCGTTTCAGACCTTTTTGTTTGTATTCTGTTCTTTGTTTTTCAATTCATTGTTTCATGTTTGGAACTAATTCTTTTACTCATACATACAAATTGCATTTTGTTGTCTGTGGACACACACACACACACACACACACACACACACACACACACACACACACACACACACAGCGTTTATATATTTTTAAATTTTTCAAATTCCTAAACTATGAAGTTTGTCCAAGTAGACTTGCCGTAATGAGATATCGTGCTCATGCGGCGCATGCGCAGAACCAATTCATGTTCCGGGGCGCGGAACGGGTTCTGACAACAGACCCGCGTGTTGATAAACTTCCTCTGAACTGGACCAGTTCTTCTCCTACTGCTGAGGTTTTTCAGTCCGTGAGTTCACAGGAGCAGAGAAGAAGGAGTGTTGAGAACCGGCCTGAGTGTTTGAGTCTCCAGAGGAAACATTTCATCTCCTGCAGCAACAATGACTCCAGTTGAGGCTTTGAGAGAGTTTATTCAGCAGCGACTGACTGCTGCTGCTGGAGAAATCTTCACCGCGTTTCAACAGACTATCATCCACTACGAGAAGGAGATGAACGTTCAGGACAGACTGCTGGAAATCACAGGAGAACTTCCAGCCCCGTTCTCCAGAACAGGTATGTTAAAGGGACTTAAGGCAAGATTTGTGAAAAACTACACATGCATTTCCACTTTATTCAATGCTAATGGGTCGTGAAGCATTGAAAACCTAAAATAACAGGCCAATCCGCGTATCTGTCTGTTGCCTTATACAGGCTGTGTGCCAAATAATTTGTTGCTGTTCGGGGTCCGAATTTCTCGCGCAGTCGTGGGGATGTGACGTAAATTGACGCTGTATGCGCGTTGCCGAACAGGAAGAACATGGCCGCCGTGGACACGGACTCAAACACTGCTGGGATCAGGGGCGGGCAGTGTTGCCAACTTGGTGACTTTCTCGCTAAATCTGGCGACTTTCCAAAGCCTCTTTTCGACTTTTTTTTTGTCAAAAGTAACTAGCTACAAATTTAGCGGCTTTTTCTGGTGCTCTGGAGACGTGACAGGACGTCTCCGCTGTTCTCAGCAAGCAGCGGGTGCTGCGTGAGCCCCTCCCCCGTCCCAAAGCACTCACAGGCGGCCAGTCTCAGTTGGGGCCGATTGGGTAAACGGCCCGGAGCTGCTCCACGGCGGCGACGGGAGAGCTCCAGCAGCCGCGGCCTGCTTCACGCGCCTCCGTGGTTATGCGGCGGGTCCCCGCGCGCTCCGCGGCCGGCACGGAGCGCGTCTCCGCCCGGGAGCGGAGATCCGGAGCTGCCGCGCCGCGGCTTGCTCCACGGAGGCGCGTGAAGCAGGCGGCGGCTTCCACGGGCCGAGTGGAGCTGCCCCACGGAGGCTGACGGGAGAGCTCCGGATCTCTGCTCCCGGGCGGAGACGCGCTCCGTGCCGGTCGCGGAGCGCGCGGGGACCCGCCGCATAACCACGGAGGCGGAGAGGAGCTCCGCCACGGATTTAAAAATGAATCGTTAGATTAATCAATGCATCGAAGAACTATTTCCTAGATTAATCGATTACAAAAGTAATCGTTTAACGCAGCCGTATTATCAGCGTTATCTCGTGAGTCAAAAAAAAAAAAATATAAAAAAAAATAAAAATATGATCGAAGCAGCACCCGAATAAATACTGGATATGCCTGAGTTTGATTCATGGAGGGAACTTCAGCTGCATTTGGGAGTGAAAATGGATGCTCACAAAAATCACATAATATGCGCTGTGGTCCTGCAGTAATCCGCGACGTAGTAAACAGCAGGAGCATCCCTGGTGCAGCGCTGTGAAGCCGGACATTCTGTAAAATGTTTGTGCGCGCTCCCGTGCCGCCTTGGCTGGTGGCTGCAGTTACCCGCAGCGCCTATCGCGGCAGCACTGAGGTAAATTTTGAAAAGTTGCCTTAAGTCCCTTTAAAGTGTGGATGAACTGAGTCTGACTGCTGGAGGCTCCTTCCTTTTCTTCTGAAGCAGCAGACAGAAATGAGGCTGCAGCTGCTCTTCTGGTTCCAAGTGAAACAACAGGAGTGATTTTAGCTTCAGTGTCAAACAACATGTGGATCAGAAACGCTGTTTGCAAACAGAAGCAGTGATTTATTGAGCCTCAGTCTGAGCTAACATGCTAACTTCACTGTGGTTTCTGCAGCTTTTACTGTGAGTGTTAAGAATAGAGACATTAGCAGGTCTGCTGATGGGGGACAAACCGCTGGAGAAGGTGAGGTCTGGGATTCAGCCTGCTCCAGACCAGGATCAGGTCCAGGATTTATTCAGTCTCATGCCTTTTTCCAGTCAGAAGTTGTCACAAGCAGAAACCAGTATTCATTCTGTTGCTCAGAGTGGACTCCACAGTCCTTTGTGGTGAACACTTCCTAAGTTGGTTTTGTCCCTGAGAAAACCACATGGGTCTGTCTGTAATGAGAACTTCCTGTTCCGGTGGAGAGAAGGACGCCACTGTGGTTGTTGCGATGATTCTGTGTGTTCTCATCCTGGCTCGATCTTTTGTGCAGCCAAATCATCCTGAACCCTCTTGTTTTGGACTGGATGAGCCTGGATCAGTCCTGTGCCTCAGTAAAGCTTTCAGCTGTTCTGGACATTATAGGAACTCTTACAGAATAATGATGTGTTCCGGTTTTGCTGGGAAGGAAAAAAAACATGTCTGGACCACGTTAAACGTCCCGCTAATGTTTGAGAGCTCAGAGAAGCCAGAGTAGCATCCAGACAGCCTCCTCATTTATTCTTTAAACCTCACAGCTGCTGTCAGGTTTCTATAAAGAAGCAGTTTAATCTGTTTTTAAATGTCTCTATTTTAACTGCAGCCTGTCCTGTCTCATCCATCCCTCACTGTGAAACACTCACATCCATCTCATCAGACACTTTGTCTTGTTTCCCTCCAGAGAGTCCACAGCAACACAGCAGTAACCAGAAGAGGAGTTCCAGTGGTGAGCAGGAGGAACATGAAGCTCCACACATTAAAGAGGAGGAGGGTCTTGTTGAGATGAGCGTCACTGATGGTGGAAGTGAGGATTCCCACCACTCTGTGAGAGACTCCACCACCCGGAGACTCACTGCTGCTGCTGTGGAAATCTTCAACCTGTTTCAACAGACTGTTGTCCAGTACCAGGAGAAGATTGATCGCCGACAAAGACTGCTGGACGTCATCTTCCAACCTCAAATCAAGTTACACAGAATGGGTATGTTAAAGTGTGAATGATGCTGGAGGATCTCCATCGTTACGGCTGTTTGTTTTATCAACCACAGACAGAAGCAGGATCTGTGTGTGTTATGTTTTTAACATTTTAATCATCTTTATGCTGCTTTGTGTCGTTTCTGTTTGTCTTGTAAAATCCACAATGAGCTCCTTCATCCTGCTGGTGTTCAGGAGCAAGTCGTTGATCAGACACCAGGATGTGAGGACCTGGACCTCCTCTCTGTAGGCCGTCTCCTCATTATTGGTCATCATTCCCACCACGGCTGTGTCTTCTGCAAATTAACATGTATGGTTTGTGTAGTGAATGGGAGTGCAGCCATGTGTGAACAGTGAGCATCAAATGTCGTGACGACGGAGCTGTGGGTGGTGTCGGTGTTGAGGACGGAGCTCTGGGTGGTGTCGGTGTTGAGGACGGAGCTGTGGGTGGTGTTGGTGTTGAGGACGGAGCTGGAGGATTCCAGGTCTTTGATACCTCTTTCACACTGCAACTCGCGGGTCGAGCCGTGTTCTCGACCCGCTAATCGCCTTTTGTTTCCTTTCACACTGCATGCAGACCCGCGTCTAAACGCCTGCTGGCGAGCCGCGTCGCTGCGTCTTCCCGCGCTGATAGTGTCCCGCGTTGATGACATCATCAGCGCGACGGAGCAAAGCGAAAGTAGACACAGTCCCCGTTACCTGTAGACGAATCTCCTCTTCCTCACGGATCCAGAGCAGCTCTCTGGTCTCGCTATCTTGCCAATGGTGGGTCATCTTGACGAAGGAAATCTCACGCTGTGTCCAGAAACAACAACTAGCGCGCTAACGTAGCCACGCTGCGTCGACGTCATCACGTAAGTTACCGCGTCGACCCGCGTCTGCCTTTCACACTCCCACTAAAAAGCTGATAGTAGCGACCCGCTAAAAACCCGCGTCGATTGCAGGGTTGAAAAACCCGGGTCTAATGCCGAGTGAACACTTTCACACTGCCATGAGGGCCCGGTTAATTAGCGGGTTTAAACGGGTCTTTTGGCCAGTGTGAAAGGGGTATAATACTACTTATCCACTGAAACTCGCAGGTCGACCTGCTAACGGTCGGCATTTGACTCTTCCCCACTGCCTACAGACCCGGGTCTAATCTCCTGCTGGCGAGCTGCGTTTTCCCGCGCTGATGGTGTCCCACATTGATGACATCATCAGCACAACAGAGCACAGCGAGGTAAACAATGCAACTGTGCTTTTCAGACTAAAGCCAAGCGGATTAAAACCCGGGTCGCTTGCAGGGTCGATCGACCCAGGTTGGAATGCCGTTTAAACCCTTTCCCACTGCCATGAGGAGCCGGGTGTTGTGAAATTTTTGGTGAATCCAGTGTTTCCCCTAGGTTGAGAATTTACTTGTGGTGGTGGGCCGGGCGGTGCAGGAGGACGTTGCGGTGTTTGATAAGTGCATTCACAATAATCTAGTCAAACTGGTTTATGAACCATGTGTTATTTATTCTAGATATTTCTCATTATATGGGGTCAATTTTCTTGAAATGCTATTACATTTATCAAGATTAGGGTACAAAACATATCTATGTATCCGAACTTTCACAGCAACAGACGTCCAAATCCGACAGAACTCTGCTGGTAATGTAAATGTCTTCTCTGGGGGCTTTAGAGAAAATCCGATGACTGGAAGACTATGGGAAATTATTAATGTTACGTGGTTCCAGATGTTTCCAGTGTGATGTGGTGTTATGAGCAGCTGAGAATGGAACACAACTGGATGTCTACCTGTCCCTGAATCACAAATGAGCCCAACTTGTTTGTTTACAATCTCCTCCTCAGTTCCCTGTCCACACAGCATCACTTCAGGAAATATCTACATCCACGCAACATAACAAGGACTCAAAACGATGTAGTTCACCCGCCAGGCCTTCAGATGGCGCTGTCACTCTGACACAGCAACTCCAAATGAGAAGACATGGAGCAGGACTCAGAGCTGTACATGCAGCGTGATGTAAACAAACACCACCAGAACAAATGGCCTGTTCAATAAAACAGCATGAGGAGCTTCTGCAGGAAAAATCAGCCAATCAGCTGATGAGGAGTTTTACTGTCCGGGACGGTCGACCAGCATTAATCTGCAGCCCTGCAGGCTGTTAGCCTGAAGCCGGTAGCGGCTAAACTAGCATGTCGCCATGCTATGTGTGCAGAGATCACGTCTTCTGGTTCGGATGTTCAGAGGGTCGAACGGCGGCTGTCTGCTCTGCTGACAGCTTCTTCAAGAGCAGATTGTCTTGGCCTTCTTCTGCTGGTTACTGTGATTTTAAACAGGAGTTGGTGGAGTCGCGTAGTGCAGCGTCTTAAAGGGACATGAGCACAGCCCACCCACACAGCCAAAGCAGACTTTTTTTTTTAAATACCGAATTTACCGGTAACTAGTTGACACACCCCCAATTCAAGTCGTTACTGACTTCAGATAACAGTTTCGCTGTCTGACGCTGTAAAGTTGCTCCTAACAGTTCCTGCTCCTCTTCCTCATCTTACCCCCGGATCCCACAGCACGCGTTTTGGGAGCGTTCGGCCACGTCGCTCTGCGTCGCGCCGGCCGCAGCAAATACGTTGCCATTGTAGTGGTCGGGAGCAGTTCCGCATCCAGCGTTCGCTCGCGTGCCTCACCGACGCGAGCGGCGCGCTCAGCCGAGTCCGGGATAAAAATACGCGTCCCATCTATTTTGGCCGCGGCCGCACACGAGCGCGTCATGCTCCGCTGTTCGGACAGCTTCAAACAGGAAAGAGAACTGAAACATTTCTTCTGTGTTTTCAAAATTAAATAATTTGAAACATTTTTGGTTATTGTCAGAGATGTTTACTGAAGTATATTCGTATAAACTTCAGTACTTATATTGTGCCAGGTCACAAGTTTTGGTTAGTCATGTAGTTATCCATCTATTTGTAACAATATTGTTTTATATATTAGGGCTGCCACAAACGATTATTTTGGTAGTCGACTAATCACTGATTATTTTTTCGATTAGTCAACTAATCGCATCATATATAAATTAAATGTAGAACATAGTTTATCACACCACCATGAAGCTGCTCTTATATAACCATAATTAGATTTCAGCTTTAAGTGTTTAAGGTATATTGCAAACTAAAAACAAAGACAATTCAGATGAGAGTTCATTAAACCTTTATTTAACGGCATAAATTGCAAATACTTGAGTAAAATAAGGAAAAGGCACTTGCCTAAACAGCACAAAAATAAATCCTTCATGTTAATTTTTTTTTCTTAATTTGTGTTTGGCATCAAGCATAGCAACAATGAGATAGGCACCTGTAACTACGGAATTATTGAAGTTTTCGTCTCACTGACTCAAATAAAACAAAAGTGCATTTTGTGTTCAGTGCTCAACTGTATACAACTTTATTACACTCTGACGCTACATAATCCCAAACTACACAAGGCTCTTGTTCATAGCCAGGAAAGTCAGCATTTCTACATGTGTTGGAGACAGGCTGCTCTCTTTTGGGAGCAGATGTTCTGCTGCGGAGAAAACCCGCTCCGATGGGGTGAAGCTCTGAAACGTAACGTTAGAAAACATCAGCGCGACATCACTTCTTATTAAAACACATCACTGTTATAAAGTTAGAGAAAACATGAAATATGTGCTAAAGGCAGCTAATGAATCAATTCGTCACCGCTAATGTTAACGTTGACAGCTATGAGTAAATAGCAAGTCAGCGCTCTATGCTAATATTATTAGCTTACCGAGACGACGGTCAGTCATCGTTGTCACGAGCCACGACGTGCTTCTGTTTCGGCTGCTCATGCATCGCAGTCGTGCTGCCGTGGAAGACAAGTTCTGTCCTGCAGATACTGCACTGCACTTTTCTCTGACGTTTTCTTGTCATGCTCCCATACTTGGAGCTCCGCTGCCGCTGGGTGGCCATGTCGTCGCAGCTGACACGACTGCGCATGTGTGTCAAACACAGAAGGGCAGATGCGGCAGTGGAAGGTACCGCAGCAGTTTCGAGACAAAACAAACATTAAAAAAAAAAAACACACGACTAGTCGACTATTAAATTAGTAGTCGATTATTTTAATAGTCGACATAATCGTGATTAATCGACTAAAGGGCAGCCCTAATATATATGCATTTTGTCATAAGCTCATTACAAATATCCAAAAAACTGAAGATGTGCATATTTCGATATTTTCATACATTTGTGGAGTCAATGGTAATGTTTATCCCTTAATACAGTTCGTTTGTGTGCTTATTTTATTGTGAAAGGGTAATGGAGTTAACGCGCAGCACAGACCGAGTGGGTCGGGTCTGTGTTTACTTCCTGATGCGCAGCTAAACTATCGCCACGGATGAAGAGGGACTCATTGTGGAAGTTGAGAAACTGTTTGGCAAAGAAACAACGAATGAATGAGCTGTTGTTGTTGTTCCTCCAGCTTTTAGTGCTCTCAGTATATTGCGGGATCTTGAACATCTCGCGCATGCGCTTCACAATGTTTTTGGAGAGAGAGAGAGAGAGAGAGACACTTTGGGTGTCGGCTTCGTACGAGGAGAGTCCGCCTCTCGCTTTCTGATACTCTCCTCGTACTCAACTCTATGTCTCTCTTTAAGATGGTGGAATAGATTTGACGTGTTCCCACCTTTAGCGATCACCGTCGCTTTACAAACTTTGCAAAATATAGTCTTTTGTTCCATGTCGTCTTTCCTGAAGCCAAACCATGTCCACCTAACAGAGGAGGCTCCTCGTTTCGCGACAAACTCGTCCTCCGCAGTTTCTGGTTCTGCTCCACCTTCCGCCACCCAGAAAAAGTTCATCCATGAAACGACTCGTTCAGCAGCTGAAGGTGCTCATCCAGCAATAATATAACGACTTTACGCTGTTTTTTAAATTGAATTAAAGTTTTCAGTTTGCCCACCTCAGTGCCAGTTTTGTTTTTAAGCTTGAACTGTAGAAGTAATGAAACTGATCTTTTATCTTGTCTTTTTTTGTCTCTGCAGAGCTCCAACAGCACCGTGACTGTAGAGAGGAGCAGGAAACAAACTACCGTCTAGAACAGGAGGAACCAGAACCTCTAGAGATTAAAGAGGAACCAGAAGAACCAGGAGCTCCACAGATAAAAGAGGAACCAGAAGAAGCAGGGCTTCTTCAGTTTCCAGAGGACCAGGAGGAACCAGGGCCTCCAGAGATTGAGGAGCACGAGGATCTGGGTTCCAGCCAGACGGGAGCGCGGCCTGTTGTGACGTCTGAAAGTGAAACCTTGAAGGTTCCTTCTGTTGAGGAGCAGAGTGACCTGAGTGAACCAGAAGAAGAACCAGACACTGAGCAGCTCCTCTCTCAGGACTCTGAAGTCCACCATGAGAACCACCTGATTGACTCTCCAGTTTCAGAGAAGCAGGCTGGATGTGAGGAAACATGTAGTGAACCTGTCCATAAAAACACAAAACCATGTCCGAAGGTAAGAACGGTCACTGATAAGAAGAAAATCTGTGAGACGTGCGGAAAAAGCTTCAATTATCAGAGTCATTTGTTGCGCCACATTAGAATTCACACAGGTGAGAAGCCGTATTCTTGTGAAACTTGTGGAAAAAGCTTCAGCATGCAGGGTAATTTGTTGTCCCACATGAGGAGTCACACAGGTGAAAAGCCGTACTCTTGTGAAACATGTGGAAAAAGCTTCATTTGTCAGAGTCATTTGTTGTGCCACATTAGAATTCACACAGGTGAGAAGCCGCATTCTTGTGAAACTTGTGGAAAAAGTTTCATTGCACATCACACTTTGTTGTCCCACATGAGGATTCACACAGGTGAGAAGTCGTACTCTTGTGAAACATGTGGAAAAAGCTTCATTCGTCCGAGCGATTTGTTGTCCCACATGAGGATTCACACAGGTGAGAAGCCATATTCTTGTGAAACATGTGGAAAAAGTTTTAGTCAACAGAGTAATTTGTCGCGCCACATTAGAACTCACACAGATGAGAAGCCGTATTCTTGTGAAACTTGTGGAAAAAGTTTCATTACACATCACAGTTTGTTGTCCCACATGAGGACTCACACAGGTGAGAAGCCATATTTTTGTGGAACATGTGGAAAAAGTTTTAGTCAACAGAGTTATTTGTTGGTCCACATGAAGACTCACACAGGTCAGAAGCCATATTCTTGTGGAACATGTGGGGAAAGTTTTAGTCAACAGAGTAATTTGTCGCGCCACATGAGGACTCACACAGGTGAGAAGCCGTTCTCTTGTGTAACATGTGGGATGACATTTTGTCATCGTCGTTCATGGCTGCACCACCTTAAAAGTCACAAACAGATGGTGCCATGAAAGACTCTCTTGGAGAGCTCATTCAGGAAGTTCAACTTGATCCCCAAACCACAAGAGAGCATCCAGTTTAAAGGAAATGTTCCACATTCAAACACTGTTGAGAAGAGATCCACTTTCAGGAATGTTTTTGTTTGTGGTCTGTCACAAAAATGAGAAATTTCAAGAAATGGAAATAAAATGTTGACATGAATCCAATGGGCTTTCTTCTTCAGTGTTTGTTTTTTAGTTAACATGACTGAGCGAGAATTTAACTGTATTTTTTTTATGGTTCATGGAAAAAAAATCCAGGTCTCACTGTCGCTGCCCACGTTGGCGTTGAAGTCCCCCAGTAGAACAATGGAGTCCCCAGTCGGAGCACTGTCCAGCACCCCTCCCAGGGACTCCAAGAAGGCCAGGTACTCTGCACTGCTGTTCGGCCCATAAGCCGAGACAACAGTGAGGCACCTATCCCCGACCCGAAGGCGCAGGGATGCAACCCTCTCGTTCACTGGGGTAAACTCCAACACATGGCGGCTGAGCTGTGGGGCTATAAGCAAACACACACCAGCCTGCCGCCTCTCACCGCGGGCAACGCCAGAAAAGTGGAGAGTCCAGCCCTTCTCGAGAGGTTGGGTTCCAGAGCCCAGGCTATGTGTGGAGGTGAGCCCGACTATATCTAGCCGGTACCTCTCAACCTCCCTCACAAGCTCAGGCTCCTTCCCCGCCAACGAGGTGACATTCCATGTCCCTAGAGCCAGTCTCTGTGTCCGGGGATCGGGTCGCCGGGCACCCTGCCGTCAGCTGCCACCCAATCCACACTGCACCCGGCCCCTACGGTTCCCTCGGTGGGTGGTGAGCCCACCGGAGGTCAGGCCCACGTCGTCCCTTCGGGCTGAGCCCGGCCGGGCCCCGTGGGCAAAGACCCGGCCACCAGGCGCTCGCTTACGAGCCCCAACCCCAGGCCTGGCTCCAGGGTGGGGCCCCGGCTGCGCCATACCGGGCGACGTAACGACCTTTGTTCTTTTTCTAATCATAGGGGGTTTTGAACTGCTCTCAGTCTGGCCCGTCACCCAGGACCTGTTTGCCATGGGAGACCCTACTAGGGGGCATAAAGCCCCCCGGCAACATAGCTCCTGGGATCATGTGGGCTCTCAAACTCCCCCACCATGTTAAGGTGTTTTGGACACTCGGGTGAAGAGAGGGGCAGAGCTGTCGACCGATCACCACCTGGTGGTGAGTTGGATTCGCTGGCGGAGGAGGAAATCGGACAGACTTGGCAGACCCAAACGTGTTGTGAGGGTCTGCTGGGAACGTCTGGCGGAACCCTCTGTCAGCATGACTTTCAACTCCCACCTCCGGGAGAGCTTCTCTCATGTCCCGAGGGAGGCTGGGGACATTGAGTCCGAGTGGACCATGTTCTCCACCTCCATTGTCGAAGCAGCTGCTCGGAGCTGTGGTCGTAAGGTCTCCGGTGCCTGTCGTGGCGGCAACCCCCGAACCCGGTGGTGGACACCGGAAGTAAGGGCTGCCGTCAAGCTGAAGAAGGAGTCCTATCGAGCCTTGCTGGCTCATGAGACTCCCGAAGCAGCTGACGGGTACCGGCAGGCCAAGCGGACTGCAGCCCGAGCAGTTGTGGAGGCAAAAACTCGGGTCTGGGAGGAGTTCGGGGAGGCCATGGAGGAGGACTATCGGTCGGCCTCGAAGAAATTCTGGCAAACCGTCTGGCGCCTCCGGAGGGGAAAGCAGGTCTCCGCCAACACTGTTTACAGTGGAGGTGGGGAGCTGCTGACCTCAACTGGGGATATTGTTGGACGGTGGAAGGAATACTTTGAGGACCTCCTCAATCCCGTCGCCACGTCTTCCGTGGAGGAAGCAGAGGCTGAGGTCTCAGAGGTGGACTCGTCCATCACCCAAGCTGAAGTCACTGAGGTGGTTGGCAAGCTCCTCGGTGGCAAGGTACCGGGGGTGGACGAGATTCGGCCTGAGTACCTTAAGTCTCTGGATGTGCAGGGACTGTCTTGGTTGACACGTCTCTGCAACATCGCGTGGCTGTCGGGGACGGTGCCTCTGGATTGGCAGACCGGGGTGGTGGTCCCCCTGTTTAAAAAGGGGGACCGGAGGGTGTGCTCCAACTATAGGGGGATTACACTCCTCAGCCTCCCCGGGAAAGTCTATTCCAGGGTACTGGAGAGGAGGATCCGACCGATAGTCGAACCTCGGATCCAGGAGGAACAATGCGGTTTTCGTCCTGGCCGTGGAACAGTGGACCAGCTCTATACCCTCCATAGGGTGCTCGAGGGTTCGTGGGAGTTTGCCCAACCAGTCCACATGTGTTTTGTGGATTTGGAGAAGGCATTCGACCGTGTCCCTCGTGGTGTCTTGTGGGGGGTGCTCCGGGAATACGGAGTCCGGGGCCCCTTGTTAAGGGCCGTCCGGTCTTTGTATGACCGGAGTAGGAGTCTGGTCCGCATTGCCGGCAGTAAGTCGGACCTGTTCCCGGTGCATGTTGGACTCCGGCAGGGCTGCCCTTTGTCACCGGTTCTGTTCATAATCTTCATGGACAGAATTTCTAGGTGCAGCCAGGGGCCGGAGGGGGTCCGGTTCGGGAACCACAGGATTTCATCTCTGCTTTTTGCAGATGATGTTGTCCTGTTGGCTTCATCGAACCCGGACCTACAGCATGCACTGGGGCGGTTCGCAGCCGAGTGTGAAGCGGCAGGGATGAGGATTAGCACCTCCAAATCCGAGGCCATGGTCCTCGACCGGAGGAAGGTGGCTTGCCCCCTCCAGGTTGGTGGAGAGACCCTAGCCCAAGTGGAGGAGTTCAAGTATCTTGGGGTCTTGTTCACGAGTGGGGGACGGATGGAGCGTGAGATTGACAGGCGGATCGGTGCAGCGGCTGCAGTGATGCAGTCGTTGTATCGGTCCGTCGTGGTGAAGAAGGAGCTGAGCCGAAAGGCGAAGCTCTCGATTTACCGGTCAATCTACGTTCCCACCCTCACCTATGGTCATGAGCTTTGGGTCATGACCGAAAGGACAAGATCCCGGATACAAGCGGCCGAAATGAGCTTCCTCCGTAGGGTGGCTGGGCGCTCCCTTAGAGATAGGGTGAGGAGCTCAGTCACCAGGGAGGAGCTCGGAGTAGAGCTGCTACTCCTCCACATCGAGAGGAACCAGCTGAGGTGGCTCGGACATCTGTTTAGGATGCCTCCTGGACGCCTCCCAAGGGAGGTGTTCCGGGCATGTCCCACTGGGAGGAGACCCCGGGGAAGACCCAGGACACGCTGGAGAGACTATGTCTCTCGGCTGGCCTGGGAACGCCTTGGGATCCTCCCAGAGGAGCTGGAGGAGGTGTCTGGGGACAGGGAAGTCTGGGCATCCCTGCTGAGACTGCTGCCCCTGCGACCCGGCCCCGGATAAGCGGTGGAAAATGGATGGATGGATGGATGGAAAAAAAATCCCTTTTGCTTGTATGCAGCACATGACTGCTAACATGGAATATCTGAAAACTTGTGTGGAATATAATCTGTGCAGCATTTCTTTAAACTGATTACATTCACCACTGCATGTCATTCATTTCTCCAAACCAAAGGTTCTGTTGAAACGGTCCACACAAGATGTTTTGGTGTTCATCCAACGCTGTAAGACTTAAACAGGAGAAGATTCCAATGAATACACACCAGGATGTCGGTTAACATGACGTCACATCACACAAGTTCAGAGTTATGATGCAAGTAAGTGGAAAAACTGTCGCTGTCACTTTTTTTTTCCCCCCTTGTCCTGTTCAGCAGCTGGGGTGTGCAATATTGTATGATTGTAGCCTTTTACTATCTGAACAGATTTAGCAGATGTTAGCAGCAGGACGAGACTGAATCTCCTGCTGCTGCCTTTATTTAAAGCTGGCATCCGGCATGGCTGCCGGACAGGACTGGGACGGAAATGCTCAGAGAGCGAGAGACAGAAAAGAGAGAAAGATAAAGAGTAGGAGAACGGGGGGGGGGGGGGGGGGGCGCACAACCTATGTACACATTCACGATGCAAAACAGTATTGTCAACGCACCACACATAACCAAGAATCATCATCACCAACAATCGTCATCACCACCAGTATGTTCGTCCTTCGTAGTCGAAGATGACCATGACATCTGTTATGAGGTGGAGCTGCTAACGATGTGTCCGGAGGTGGCTGATGAGGCCGATCCGGGCAAGGAAGCCTCGCCCACAGGTGGGACAGTAGTGGGTAGGCGCTGTGCTGTTGGTACTCGCGTCTTTGGCTTTGCGTGCTGCTCTCTTCTGCTCGGCTTGGAGGGTCCTGCGCTCCTCTGCTGCATTGGCTCCTTTGCTGATAAGTTGGCGCCAGCCGGGTTTGTGGGGTGCAAGTGATTCCCAGGATTCAGTGCTGATGTTGAAGTCTTTTAGCGAGACCTTGAGGCTGTCCTTATACCGTTTTCTCTGCCCCCCAACTGTGCGTTTACCCTGACAGAGTTCTCCATAGAGGAGTTGCTTAGGGATGCGGTCGTCTGGCATTCGGGTGACGTGGCCAGCCCACCTGAGTTGGGCCTTGCGCATGATGGTGGTGATGCTGGGGAGGTTTGCCTGCTTCAGGACTTCCGTGTTGGGGAGTTTGTCCTGCCAGCCGATGTGGAGGAGGTTTCTGAGGCATCTGAGGTGAAAGCGATCAAGCTGTTTTTCATGGCGCCTGTACGCAGTCCAGGTTTCCGAGCCATAGAGTAGGGTGGTGAGGATGACTGCTCGGTAGACTTTCAGTTTGGTCTCAAGGCTGATTCCCCTCCTCTCCCAGACTTTCTCCCTCAGTCTCCCAAAAGCACTGCTTGCCTTGGAGATTCTGTTGTTAATCTCGGCATCAATGGTGGCTGTGCGAGAGAGGGTGCTGCCGAGGTAGGTGAAGGTTTCAACCGCCTGGAGAGTCTGTCCATTCACAGAAATCTGTGGTTCGTGGTATTGGTTGCCTGGAGCTGGCTGAAACATCACCTCAGTTTTCTTGGTGCTGATGGTAAAGCCAAAGTTGCTGCAGGCTGCGGAAAAGCTGTCCATCTCAGCTTGCATTTCATGCTCGTCACTGGCATTAAGGGCACAGTCGTCGGCGAAGAGGAATTCTCTGAGAGCAGTCTCCTTCACTTTCGTGACTGCCTGCAGTCTCCTCAGGTTGAATAGCTTCCCGTCAGACCTGTACTTGATGTTGATGCCAGGCTTGTAGTCTCTGAAGGCGTCAGTCAGCATTGCCGAGAACACCATGCTAAACAGTGTCGGGGCCAAAACACAGCCCTGTTTGACACCGTTGGTCACCGGGAAGGCATTGGATAGTTCACCGTCATCCAGAACACGGGCCGTCATGCCATCATGGAGTTGGCGGACCATGGCTATGAAGGTGCTTGGGCAGCCAAATTTTTCCATAATCCTCCAGAGTCCGTCTCAACTGACTGTGTCGAAAGCCTTGGTCAAGTCAATGAAGGTCATGTAGAGGTCCTGGTGCTGTTCCATGCATTTCTCCTGGAGTTGGCGGGCAGCAAAGATCATGTCGGTGGTGCCTCGACCTGCGTGGAAGCCGCATTGACTTTCAGGGAGGAGGCCTTGCTCCAGGTGATCCAGCAAGCGGTTGAGGAGGACGCGGGCCAGGATTTTGCCTGCTACGGAGAGGAGGGATATTCCTCGGTTGTTGTCACAGGACTGGCGATTTCCTTTGCGCTTGTAGATGTGAATGATTGTGGCGTCCCTGAATTCTTGTGGCAGTTGCCCCTGGTTCCACATGGTCTGAAACAGGCTTGTCAGTTGGTTACGGATGGCTTCGCCACCTGTCTTGTACACCTCAGCGGAGATGGCATCAGGGCCAGGAGCTTTTCCACTGGTCATCTGGTTGATGGCTTTACTGACCTCTTGAGTCGAGGGAGGGGCATCAAGCTCTTGATTAATCGCCAGTTGTGGGAGGCGTGCGATTGCTTCATCGTTGATTGCTGCGGGACGGTTCAGCACACTATTAAAGTGGTCTGCCCACCTCTCGAGGACCTGCTTCTTATCTGTGAGCCGGGTTGCGCCATCTGTGCTGAGTAAGGGGGATGATCCGGAAGACTGTGGTCCGTAGACGGCTTTCAGTGCATCGTAGAACCTCTTGATGTCATGTCTGTCAGCATAGCCTTGAATTTCATCGGCCTTGGCGCTGAGCCAGGAGTCCTGCATGGAACGCAACTTGGACTGAACTTTGCTGCGCATGTTGGTGAAGGCGACTTTTTTTGCCACACAGGAGGGGTCATTCTGATGGGCTCGGAGCAAGTAGTGTTTTTCATCCAGCATGGTGCGGATCTCGCCATCATTCTCGTCGAACCAGTCCTGATGGTGTCTGGTGGCGTGACCGAGCACTTCCAGAGCAGCAGAGTGGACTGCATCCCTGAAGGATGCCCACTTCTCCTCAACGCTGTTGTGGTCAGCCTGGAGGACCTTAAGTTTGCTGTCCAGGTTCAGTTGAAGTTTGAGAGCTATCTGGGGACATTTCAGTTTGGTTGTGTTTAGTTTCTTGGGTGCTTTTTGTCCCTGTGGCCTTCTCTTCGGCTGGATGAAGAAGTTCAGTTTGGAGATGATGAGGCAGTGGTCTGTCCAGCAGTCGGCACCGCACATGGCTTTGGTCAGTCGCACGTCTTGCCTGTCCTTAGCCCTAGTAATGACATAATCGATGAGATGCCAGTGCCGAGAGCGTGGGTGCATCCATGATGTCTTGTTGCGGGTTGGTAGGCGGAACATGGTGTTGGTGATGGCCAGGTCATGTGCAGCACACATTGTGAGGAGGAGGAGTCCGTTGCTGTTACATTTGCCTATTCCATGTTTCCCAATGACGTTGTGCCAGGCTTGGTGGTCGGTGCCAACACGTGCGTTGAAATCGCCAAGAAGAATGAGCTTCTCTGACTGAGGAACAGAAGAGACTAGGGAGGCGAGCTCTTCGTAGAACCTGTCTTTGATTTCGTCCTGGTTTGTCATGGTTGGAGCGTAGACACGGATCAGAGTAGCATTGGTCTTGTGTCCCAGTGGTAGCTGCATTTTCATCAGCCGGTCATTAAGGCCCTCCGGGATGCTTACGAGGTTTGGGACATGAGTTGTTTTGATGGCAAAACCTACACCAGCCTCTCTGCGCTCCTCACTACCGCGCCCACTCCAGAAGAATGTGTAGCCACCGCCAGTCTCTGTCAGCTGGCCTTTATCTGCGAAGCGCGTCTCGCTGAGAGCTGCAATGTCGACTTTATACCGAGCCAGTTCTCTAGCCACGAGCGCAGTTCTTCTCTCGGGTCTGTCAGCTCTGATGTTGTCGAGCAGAGTTCTTACATTCCATGACGCTAAGATGAGTACCTTTGTTTTATTTTTGCTTGGGTTTCGACCGCTAGAAAGGGATCCCCGTCAGCTGCGGTATGCTGACCAGGGTGAGGTGAGGCAGGCTATTTTTGGGGCACCTTTTCTAGCCCCGTCCTCAGACTATGGAGGCGAGCAGAGCGATCCTAAAAAGGGCTGCTCGGTCACTCAAGAGGCTGCCGGACTCCACTGCTGCCTCGGTCCAGTGAAGAACGACCACATGTCCTGAGCCGCCTGTGTGCAGGTTCGCGGCTACAGCTTCCAGTGTATCCTCACCTGCTGCTTCGCCATTTCCCTATCGCCACAGGACTTGGGGGTTGCATGATGGTGATGTCATGACTAGCGCGTGACTTGGATTAAAGTGAGGGAGACTTGCGCAGGATCAGCCTCACTCTCTCGTCCTGATATGCCGGGTCCAGTGGCAAGACAGAGTCGAGACGGCTGGGGACAGACCAGGATGCGGGAGTTGCCGGAAGGTGACAAGTATGCCATACAACCGCCTTCGGGGCTCCACTCCGGATTTACTGTAGGGTTTACTCCCTTAGCCTTTGACTTTCCCAAGACATCCACAAGGCAGTGGAGCTATTTGATCCATAGCAACAACAATCTAGACAACACCAAAACAGAGCCGACAACCAACGCAAAAACTGACAGAACCATACATATATGTATATATAATTTTTTTTTTTTATCTCCCCTGACGAACCATATTAGTGAACAGACCAGGCCACAAAAATAAAAAGAGGTGTAGGGAAGGAAGGAAATGCAAAGACAGCACAAACCATTTGTTTTTCTTCTTTTTTTTTCTGTGAGAATAGAGCTAGCAGTAACTAGTAGTAGACTCGGGGCATACAACAAGAGAGGGCTACTACAGATCACCATTAGTCTAACCACCACAAGAAGACAAGGTAACCGAGTATGTGAAGAGTGATTAAAGATCAGCGTGATCATGCAAATGTGATGGTGATGGTGATGATGATAGTGAACATGCATGTATGACCTCTGACCCCTGAGAAGGCCAGAAGCAGGCCAGAGAGGCCCTCAGAGCCCAGACAGCCGGCAGTCATCCCAGAGCCCGGATCCAAGCCGCCCCCCCCAGGCAGACGCACCCGCTCCGGTTCAGAAATGGGGCAGAGGGAAGCCCCGGCCGGGGACCCCGGTGGTCCCGGGGCCCGGGCCCCGCGGAGCCACAACCAGCAGGAGCCGGTCCACCCCGGGCGCCGGACGCCCGGGGCGGGCAGGGCCGAGAGCCCAAGGCCCAAGAGCCCAAGAGCCGACCCCCCACACAGGCGGAGGGCCATGACCCACCGAGAACCGGCCCACACGGGCAGCTACCCACCCCAGGCCAGTACCCCCCCAGCGCCCAGCCACGTACCCCGAGATCCAGGGCATACCCCCCCCCCGCCCCGCCCATCCACCCCCCGACCCACCCCTCCCACCCTGTGCTCTCCCACCTCACTCCCCCCCGCCCTGCCCCAACCCAGCACTCACACCCATTCACTCACACTGACACACACACACGCATGCGTGCGAGCACGCACACACACACGCACGCACGCACACACACGCGCACAAATGCACAAACGCACACACACACCCACACACTCACACACACACACCCACACACACACACACACACACACACACACACACGCATCCCTAGACCAAACATACTCACATTCTAACACACTCACACGCTAGCAAGCACATACACATACACACACACACACACGCACATACACGCACACACACACACACACACACACACACACACACACACACACACACACACACACACACACACACACACAGTCCATCCTACCCCAAACACACTCACATTCCCACGTCATCCAACCGTCATGTCCTGTGGGAGACCCTCCCGGAAGGCAAGGGAACACCGGACCCCACAACCAGGACCCCCCGCCACCCACAACTGCCGCCCCCACCCCCAAACCCCACCGCTGCAGACAGGTATGCACCCCCCAGAGCCAGCAGCCCCCCAAACCACAGCCGGTCCAAACCCCAGGCCTGTGGGGAAACAACAGCACCCCCACCCCCGGCCCCCCACCAGAAGGAACCCGGAAACGGGGGCGCAGAAGACCCCATTGCCCCCTCCCTCCCCCTCGCCTCGTGAGTGTTGATGGAGTATATGTTGTTTGCGATTAAAATTGAGGGGCAGTAACCACACCGTGCCGCGAGTGAGGCCAAACGAGCAGTCCCATCTACCTGAACAGCCCCACCCCCGACACGGCCTGCCAAGACCCCCCGACGTGTGTGTTTGTATGTATTTGGTTGTGTTAGATGACTAAGTGCAATTAAGACTGAGAGGCGAGCTACTGAAGGGTGCAGTGATTGGGGTCACTTCGATGGCCCCCTCCACCACACCCAACCTGATAAGCCCGCCTCCCAAAGCCCTACGTGTGTGTGCATGAGAGCGGGGGGAGAGGGGGGTTCGGGGATGCCGCAGCACCCCCGTCACTCAGGAGCCCCCGGATGAAGGACAGGGCCAGGAACGCCATCCCCCCCCCCCCCCAGGACCAGGGCGGACAGCGACCATAGCCAGAGAGCCACTGACCCAAGAAGCACATACCCATCATGCATCAGAAGGAGTGGGGGCGAGGACAGACAGGGGGCAGCGGAAGGACCCAGACCCAGGGCCCACCACCCGAAGCCCATCGGGGCCACCCCCCACAGGGCACCACACTCTCTCCTCACATACATACCTCCAATCGCCCACACATATACACCCACACATACAGACATACATACTTACAGATACACACCCACACACACATACTTACATACTCAGAAACATACACACACATACATACAGATACATATACATACATATCCAGATACACACCCACACACTCACATACACATATATACATACCCACTCATACAAAAACATACATACTCACACATACACACCCACACACATATACACATGCACGTACACCCACCACCACCCCCCCCTAACCCCCACAGCCCACCACCACCACCCCCCTATCTACCCCCCCATCCACCCCACCCTCCGCCTACACCCCCACCCATCCCCCCCACCCACCCCGATACCCTGGATTCCGGGGCAGCAACCAGACACCAGGGCGCACACCGATCCAGGCCGCGGCAGCACGCCCGAGCCGACCGGCCCCCCCCGGCCAGGCCAACCCCCCCACCCCAATGGAAGGGGACAGCCCCCAGGCACCAGGGCCCAGGGCCCCCAGCCACACCCGCCCCAGGACACCCCGGCTACCCGGGCATGAACCGGCACCCGCCGACCCAGGCCCCCCGGAGCCCCAGCCCCACCGCCGCCAGACAGCCCCAACAACCGGCGGCCCCCCCACCCCCAATCCAAACCAAACACGAAGACAGCCCCCAGCGAAGCAGCCCAGACCCCGACCCCAAGACAGCGCCAACCACCCGCAGCCATCAGGCCCCCCCCACCAACAACCGACCCTCAAAGAGGAGAGGCCCTCATCTTCCCCTTACATTAAGTGATGGAGCTGATCACAGGGGACCAGAGGGAACCAGATTCAGCTGATTGGTCCTTCGAACAGACAGACATTGTCTCCAAGCTAATATGATCTAATAAAAGACTCTTAAACTGCCTGATACTCAGATTACTTCTGGATTTCCAATTTACAAGGATAGTTTTCTTTGCGATGCACAAGATGGTGAGAATCATGTAGACAGAGTTTATTGATATGTTAATTTCACCCAAATCACCTAAGAGGCACAGTGTGGGAGTTGCCGGAATATTGCATGTGAACCATGTTGACAGGTCTTCACACACCTGAAGCCAGAACCTCTGCACTGGTGTGCAGGACCACAAGGCATGGAGGTAGCTGTCAGTCATGTTATCATTGCAATGTGAACAGATATCAGATTGTGATAGACCCATCTGGAACATCCTTCGTCCTGTATAGTGAATTCTATGCAGAATTTTGAATTGTATTAGTTGTATATTTGAATTCTTTGTCATTTTGAAAGTATTTAAACATATTTGTGACCACGCATTTTCGTCAAAGTTGTTAGATAAGTCAGCCTCCCATTTTAAGGTTGGAAGGAAGATTTCATCTTCCACCTTTGATAATATTTTATATATCTTTGATAGCACCTTTGGGGAGCTGAGGTTTAAGAATTCTTCGACCCCGGGAGGTAGCTGTCCCTGCAGTTGATTAAAGGTATATTTTCTACCTATGATAGATTTAAGTTGATGATATTCTAGAAATGCTGTGCTGCTGATTCCATATTGTGAGGTGCGAGTATTGAATGATAAAAAGTTGCCGTTTTCAATGATATGTTCAAGCTGGCTGATTCCTTTATTTCTCCACTGAGTGAAGTTTATCATCTTTTTGTTTTGCAGGATGTCCGGGTTGTTCCAGATGGGTGTGAGTTTACACGGGATTAGAGAAGATTTGGTTAGCTTTAGAAAGTCCCACCAAGCCATTAAAGAGGAACTGATGTTAATACTTTTAAAACACCGATGGGATTTGATGGTGGAACTGATGAATGGTAAATCAGAGATGACTGGATCCTCACATAATGATTGCTCTACATCCAGCCATGGCTCATCTAAATTGTTAGGTTCAAGCCATTTGGAGATATATTGCAGCTTGCTGGCTATGAAGTAATTACTGAAGTTAGGCAAGTCCAGTCCACCTCTGTCTTTAGTCTGTTGTAGCGTCTTTAAACTGATACGTGATGGTTTATTTTTCCAGAGAAATTTAGATATGTATGAGTCCAGTGATTTGAAAAAGCCAGACGATGGTTTGGTTGGTATCATTGAAAATAAGTAGTTAGCCTTAGGTAAAGTCATCATTTTAATGGTGGCAACCCTCCCCATAAGAGATATAGGTAAGCGTCTCCACCGTAAGAGGTCATCCTCTATTGACTTCAGTAACGGAACATAATTTAGTTTTGAAAGTTCTGATATCTTTGGAGAAATGTTTATGCCTAAATATCTAATGTTTCCAGACTGGATTGTAGCATTGGGTATACTTTGTAAATCACAGTTTATAGGCATGGCTGTAGTCTTAGACCAGTTGATAGAATAGTCAGATATTAGTGAAAATTTGTCAATAAGTGTGATTGTCTGGGAGACAGAAAATGGAGAGTTCTGCAGGAAAAGCAATACATCATCTGCATAAAGACTTATTTTTCTGTCGCTGTCACTTAAACATGGGGCGACAGTAGCTCAGTTGGTAGAGCAGGTCGTCTCATAACCGGAATGTTGGCGGTTCGATCCCCGCTTCCGCAGGTGTAAAACTGTCGTTGTGTCCTTGGGCAAGACACTTCACCCACTTTGCCTAACTATGAAAGTTGTGAGAGTGAATGGTTGGTGGTGGTCGGTGCAGATTGGCAGCCTTGCTTCTGTCAGTCTGCCCCAGGGCAGCTGTGGCTACAGTTGTAGCTTACCACCACCCAGTATGGAGAGAATCAATAATGCAATGTTAAGCACCTTTGAGTGTCCAGAAAAGTGCAATATAAAACCAAGAAAGAAAAAAAAACTGTGGGGGGAGGGGCTTCCCCTTCAGCAGCTTGGGGGGAGGATGAGAGTGTCTGTGTCTGCAGTGACCTGTTGCTCCGCCCTCAGAAGTCCACCTCAAAGGGTCTTTTTTTCTTTTTTTTAGCCGAACCTCACTGTTAAACCTCACTATCTGGTTTTATTTTTACTCCTTTCCTCCTTTCAGAGTCATGGACGGAACAAGGTCTCTCAGGATTTTCAGGTTCTGGTCTTCAGCTTTGCAGCCAGCAGTCCTCAGCACTGTTTCTGCTTTTAAATTGCAATGCTTCTTGCTCCATCTCTTCTTGTGTAACACAATAACACCTGATTTCTGGTAAAAGCCACTCCCCCTCCATCAGATGCCATCCTCTGAGTGTGTCAGAGGTGAGAATAGTGTTAAGATGTTTTTCCCATAAACAGTCTTTTGCTGTTAATATAACAGAAAATCAGTGAAATCACAGCTCATTTTCTGTTTTTTTAATAGAACTCTAATGTATTCCTGTTGTACAGCACTTTACCATTTAAGTGTATTTGTAGGAGACAGAATGAGGTGAAGGTGCGCTGTTTGTTTAAGTGTGGGTGTGTGTGTGTTCCGGAGGCGGGGTTTCACATGGAGTGGGTGGGTCCACGTGAGAATGGCTGCGCATAAAAGTGTGTGCTCACCAGTGGCGGCTGCTGGTCTTCCAAAGAGGGGAAGCTCATTTTCAGCATACATTGTAATATGTGTAATCTGTTTTTTGTATGTAAATTCTATTAGCTTTCATGCCTTTTGTATGCCCTGTCAAAGTTAGACAGATCCTCAAAGCCCACTTGTGACCAGACAACACCTCCCTGAGATAGTTTCATCCAGTGGCATGGCCAGTAGTACATTTTATTGGTGACAGCACTTCAGTCAGCAGCTCACCTGGTCAGACCAGGACAGCTGAAAGGACCTGTTACTTTTCCTCACCTTTCGGCACCAGCTCAGTCTTAGGAGTTGATCTGTTATGCAGTTTAACACCAATTTTCTCTTCGTAAGGAAGACTATCAAATGGCTTCACCAAAATCCGGTCCACAACATTCACATTGTCTGCCGTTGTGTGCAGCTAGCGAGCAGCTGGAGCTGCTGGAGGCTGGAGCTGTGTGAGAGAAGGGGAGAAGCTCCACAGCTGCTAGTCGAGGACAGAAACTACAGAGTGACCGAAACGAGTCTCCAAACACAACGCTAGTCGTTTTTCACAAACACAAAGTCTCCAGGGATCAGCAAAGCCTCCGAATCAACTCAGAACAACAGAATGAAAAACTTCAGAAGCACTTTGGTGCATTTTTTTTACTTCAAGATCGCTGATTTGCTCATTTTGCTGTCAGTCAAGCTTCACACAGATCATCCAATCACCACACAGAAGCTCAGCGTCCAGGCCAGCCCACTGCCCCATAGACCCCCAGAGACGCTGAGCGTCCATGGGCGGGACCAGCCCAGCATTTTATCCAATGAGCGTCCAGTTTCACTGCAGCAGAACAACCCACTCTCGCTTCCGCATGGACGCTCAGCGTCCGGCTGTTTAAAGCGCCGTGCCGCTGCGAGGAGGAGTGAGAAAAAAGCCGAGTCAATTACTTGAGATAAGTAGCCGATTCTGAACAAAAGATGAACGTGTTGTAGCGCATATTTAGTGAATGAAATGTTCACACAACAGTAAATATTGGACCACTTATTTTTTGACATTTTAGGGGAAGTTGAGCTTCCCTTGCAGTCTTAGAGCAATCGCCACTGGTGCTCACCTATGGCGCAGATGGAGAGTCAGGGTCGGGTGCAGCCGTATTTTTTGTTGACCGCACTCATTTTTCCATATCCATTTTTTTACAGTTCAACTTCTGGTTTTTCATGTCACTGTGATCATCCTACTGCTGCACTCTGGTAGCTCTGTCTTTTTGCTCTGCAATAAATGCACCAAAACTATTTCTGGATCAGAGCGTATTTTGCTTCTGTCAAACACTTTGCGCGTCTCAAATATACGACCCCAGGACCCGATCTCACGCTCTCCGCGGCTATAAGACTGCTAAAGGGGAAGCCGCAACAGTATTAGAGAACAGTATCATGCATTGGAGCATTGACTGAGCTGCACATGTGAAGCTGGTTAGCTGCCAATTTTGATCCATCTCCATCTTATTTGGTGAGTATAGCAACTTCACTTGATTGGTTCATATTACATGTTATATTATTGTTTGATTTGATTGATTTTGATTAGTTTTGTTAGTACTGATGAGTACATCAGTCGACTAATCCCATCATATATAAATTAAATGTAGAACAGTTTATCGCACCAGCATGAAGCTGCTCCTATATCACTATAATGAGTTTTCAGCTTTAGAGGAATCCTCCAAAGATTTTTGACTCACGCCCTATCCCTATCATTGATAAAGTTAGACAAGCTCATAAATACCTTTTTTGTGTCTCCGCGTCCAATGACTGGTTCCCAGCTGTTAGCATCGTCAATTGGAAACAGAGCTGGACTGACGAAAGTGGACAAAATCCTCCTTCCAGTGGCCCAGGGGACGGCGTATTAGCACGTGAAGTAAATCCGAATGGTTATAAAACATTTTAAAAGACGTATTTTCTTTTCAATCCGTTAAAATAACGTTTTGATATACACAGACCTGTGCATGCGCAGTGCTCCGCGGAAGGATATACCGGAGCACAGCAGTAGAAGCCATAGACTCAGCCTATGTACCATAAAGTGCAAATCAAATCAAATCAAATCAGACTTTATTTGTATAGCACTTTTTCATGTAATTAAAAACAACGCGAGGTGCTGAACAGGAAAAAACAGTAATAAAAACAAAAGAATAAAAACCGCACCATCAATAAGTATATGCCACACACACACACACACACACACTCCCAATTTTTGCACACAGCAAAGCAGAGGAGACTTGGCATGGCGCTAAGCATCATGGGAAAACACTACCAGTGGGGCCGTCCACACCAGGAGAAGGCGAAGGTCATTAATACTGGGGCCCTCGCGCTCGACCCCTGACCCCGCCAGACCAAGGGGAACCCGCACACAAAAGTGTGGAGACCCCCAGGCCAGCCAGGACCAGAGGACTCGAGCGCAGTGACCCCAGCATTGGACCGGAACCATCTCCCGGTCTGGAAGACCCCCCCTGAGGAAACACTGGAGTTAAGCAGCTAAAAACATAAAAAGACATGATACAAAGTTAATAGAGAATAAGTAAGATTGATTATAAAGTAAAAAAGTAAAATAAGTTAGATGTACATAATAAAAATAGAATCAATAAATAGGATAAGTAGATCAAGAATAAAAATGACAAAAAATAAAAACGATGGAGATAAGAATTATAAAAGGTCAATTGAAAGCCAGATTAAAAAGGTGTGTTTTTAACCTCCCTTTAAAAATATCAACAGACTCTGTGGTCCTGCGGGGGCCGTAATGGCTGAAGGCCGCCTCGCCATGGGTCTTGGTTCTGGCTTTTGGAACACACAATAAGGCGCTGCCAGAGGACCTCAGGGCCCGCCAGGGTCAATACGGTAAAAGCAGATCAGCTAAATAAGAAGGCGCAAGGCCATTTTTAATCCTAAAGCGGACAGGGAGCCAATGCAGCGACTGTAAAACCGGTGTAGTGTGGGCCTGCCCCCTGGTTCTCATCAGCACGCGAGCGGCTGAGTTTTGTAATAGTTGTAGGTTTGAAACGTTCTTTTTGGGGAGACCAGAGAGCAAGGCATTACAGTAGTCTAATCTACAGGAGATAAAAGCTGCATTAGCACCTCTGTACTGGCCTGAGAGAGAAACGGGCGACTCTGGCTATATTCTTAAGATGATAAAATCCAATCTTAGTTATGTTTTTAATGTGTGGAATAAAATTTAGCTCAGAGTCAAAAATCACGCCCAGGTTCTTAACTGATACTGCTGGTTTAAAATGTAATAATTTTGGTCAAATTTTCTCTCTCTGACCTTCAGGACCAATAACTAAAACCTCAGTCTTGTCCTAGTTGAGCTGCAGGAAATTCACTGCCATCCATGACTTGATGCCCCCCAGTTAAATATATATATATAGATATACAGTTAAAAAGGGTTTCTATTGGCCCTGAGTCACCAGGAGACACGGCGATGTACAGCTGAGTATCATCAGCATAGCTATGGAAACTGATGCCGTGACTCCTGATGACGTCCCCAAGTGGAAGCATGTGGAGATTAAAAAGTATGGGACCTAAAATTGAACCTTAAGGAACCCCACACCTAATTTCATGGGTTCCTGAGTAACAAATATCCATACTTAAAGCAGCACTTTGCAAGATTTGCTTTAGCGCTCCCCCTACTGGTCTCCTGTGAAAGCTCACTGTCGTAAACGTCCTCCGCATCATCCCCCCCCGCCCCCCCACCCGTGCGGAGAGTGTCCCACTCCCGTGTCCTTTTTTCCGCTTGTTAGACAAAGTTTTTTTCTGTCTTTTTGGTTCTGCCATCCGTGAGCACCTCAGGGTGGCGTTGCTAACGCTAGCGAGGGTTTCATGTTTGTTTTACGCACTTTTGTTAAATCTTCAGCAGCAGCAGTTCCTCGCGCTGCCTCCTCCGGTTGCTCCCTCTGTCGCAGACATGCCTGCCTCGCACACTCAAACATATTGGAAAACAAACACACTCGGAGATGCTTTCAGATCAATGCAGCGAACTCACTCGCGCGCACTTCTACGAGAGGATGTGCCACTCCTCTTTATTTTTCAGTTACCAAACGGTAATTAAAACCAATCAACACATCATGCAAAGATCGTCTGTTGCAACACAATGACAGATATCGCACTCCAACAGCTTTTATACTTGTAATCCCGTATGAGTGCCGTAAAGCAGGTTTGTTCTCGCGAGATGTAGTCGGGTCCGCTCCTCTGAAATTGCAAGCGCTGTTTTCAGGACTCAGACCCCGGGGGGAGTGGAGGGACAGGCGAATCACCGTGACAAGTGTTTGTTTACCCCCACAGGGATTCTGAAACACATTTATTGAGGTAAAAAAGTTGCAAAGTTCTGCTTTAAGTTGCCAACTGGTTTTTCATATGCATTTTTTTGTACAACACTATTGCACTTTATCTTGTATGCACTGTATATAACACAATGTTTTTTTGGAATTCATGCTATTATAACTGCATTCTCAATAGTTAGTTTCATTTGATACAGCTCAGGAAATCTGTGTCACGTGACCGCCTGGTCCAC